>NW_026289539.1:0-4539 GCF_023373465.1 Oncorhynchus keta | reverse complement strand
GTATAATAGAGACAGTAGACCTAGCTGGTCTGTCATAATATAATAGAGACAGTAGATCTACCTGGTCTGTGATAATATAATAGAGACAGTAGATCTAGCTGGTCTGTCATAATATAATAGAGACAGTAGATCTAGCTGAGTCTGTCATAATATAATAGAGACAGTAGATCTAGCTGGTCTGTCATAATATAATAGAGACAGTAGATCTAGCTGGTCTGTCATAATATAATAGAGACAGTAGATCTAGCTGGTCTGTCATAATATAATAGAGACAGTAGATCTAACTGGTCTGTCATAATATAATAGAGATAGTAGATCTCGCTGGTCTGTCATAATATAATAGACACAGTAGATCTAGCTGGTCTGGCATAATATAATAGAGATAGTAGATCTAGCTGGTCTGTCATAATATAATAGAGACAGTAAATCTTGCTGGTCTTTCGTAATATATTGAGACAGTCAATCTGGCTGGTCTGTCATAATATAATAAAGACAAGCTCTAGCTTGTCTGTTATAATATAAAAGAGACAGTAGATGTAGCTGGTCTATCATAAAATAATTAAGACAGTAGATGTGGCTGGTCTTTCATAATATAATAGAGACATTAGATCTAGCTGGTCTGTCAAAAACTAATAGAGACAGTAGATCTAGCTGGTCTATCATATTAAAATAGAGATAGTAGATCTAGCTGGTCTGTCATAATATAATAGAGACAGTCAATCTAGCTGGTCTGTCATATTATAATAGAGACAGTAGATCTAGCTGGTCTGTCATAATATAATAGAGACAGTAGATCATGCTGGTCTGTCATATTATAATAGAGACAGTAGATCATGCTGGTCTGTCATAGTATAATAGAGACAGTATACCTAGCTGATCTGTTATAATATAATAGAGACAGTAGATCTAGCTGGTCTGTCATAATATAATAGAGACAGTAGATCTAGCTGGTCTGTCATAATATAATAGAGACAGTAGATCTAGCTGGTCTGTCATAATGTATAAGATACAGAAGATCTAGCTGGTCCGTCATAATATAATAGAGACAGTAGATCTAGGCTTGTCTGTCATATTATAATAGAGACAGTAGATCGAGCTTGTCTGTCATAATATAATAGAGACAGTCAGATCTAGCTGGTTTGTCATAATATAATAGAGATAGTAGATCTCGCTGGTCTGTCATAATATAATAGAGACAGTAGATCTAACTGGTCTGTCATATATATAATAGAGACAGTAGATCTAGCTGGTCTGTCATAATATAATAGAGACAGTAGATCTAGCTGGTCTGTCATAATATAATAGAGACAGTAGATCTAGCTGGTCTGTCATAATATAATAGAGACAGTAGATCTAGCTGGTCTGTCATAATATAATAGAGAGACAGTAGATCTAGCTGGTCTGTCATAATATAATAGAGACAGTAGATCTAGCTGGTCTGTCATAATATAATAGAGACAGTAGATCTAGCTGGTCTGTCATAATATAATAGAGACAGTAGATCTGGCTGGTCTGTCATACTATAATAGAGACAGTAGATCTAGCTGGTCTGTCATAATATAATAGAGACAGTAGATCTAGCTGGTCTGTCATAATATAATAGAGACCAGTAGATCTAGCTGGTCTGTATATTATAATAGAGACAGTAGATCTAGCTGGTCTGTCATAATATAATAGAGACAGTAGATCTAGCTGGTCTGTCATAATATAATAGAGACAGTAGATCTAACTGGTCTGTCATAATATAATAGAGACAGTAGATCTAGCTGGTCTGTCATAATATAATAGAGACGTAGATCTAACTGGTCTGTCATAATATAATAGAGACAGTAGATCTAGCTGGTCTGTCATAATATAATAGAGACAGTTAGATCTAGCTGGTCTGTCATAATATAATAGAGACAGTAGATCTAGCTGGTCTGTCATAATATAATAGAGACAGTAGATCTAGCTTGTCTGTCATAATATAATATATACAATCAATCTAGCTGGTCTGTCACAATATAATAGAGACAGTAGATCTAGCTGGTCTGTCATAATATAATAGAGACAGTCGATCTAGCTGGTCTGTCATAATATAATAGAGACAGTAGATCTAGCTGGTCTGTCATAATATAATAGAGACAGTAGATCTAGCTGTTCTGTCATAAAAGAATAGAGACAGTAGATCTAGCTGGTCTGTCATAATATAATAGATACAGTCAATCTAGCTGGTCTGTCACAATATAATAGAGACAGTAGATCTAGCTGGTCTGTCATAATATAATAGAGAGAGTAGATCTAACTGGTCTGCCATAATATAATAGAGAGAGTAGATCTAACTGGTCTGTCATAATATAATAGAGACTTTAGATCTAGCTGGTCTGTCATAATATAATAGAGACATTAGATCTAGCTGGTCTGTCATAATATAATAGAGACAGTAGATCTAGCTGGTCTGGCATAAAATAGAGACAGTAGATATAACTGGTCTGTCATAATATAATAGAGAGAGTAGATCTAACTGGTCTGTCATAATATAATAGAGACATTAGATCTAGCTGGTCTGTCATAATATAATAGAGACAGTAGATCTAGCTGGTCTGGCATAAAATAGAGACAGTAGATCTAGCTGGGCAGATCGTAATATAATAGATACAGTCAGATCTAGCTGGTCTGTCACAATATAATAGAGACATGTAGATCTAGCTGGTCTGTCATAATATAATAGAGACAGTAGATCTAACTGGTCTGTCATAATATAATAGAGACATTAGATCTAGCTGGTCTGTCATAATATAATAGAGACAGTAGATCTAGCTGGTCTGGCATAAAATAGAGACAGTAGATCTAGCTGGTCTGGCATAATATAATAGAGAGAGTAAATATAACTGCTCTGTCATAATATAATAGAGAGAGTAGATCTAACTGGTCTGTCATAATATAATAGAGACATTAGATCTAGCTGGTCTGTCATAATATAATAGAGACAGTAGATCTAGCTGGTCTGTCATAATATAATAGAGACATTAGATCTAGCTGGTCTGTCATAATATAATAGAGACAGTAGATCTAGCTGGTCTGTCATAATATAATAGAGACAGTAGATCTAGCTGGTCTGGCATAATATAATAGAGACAGTAGATCTAGCTGGTCTGTCATAATATAATAGAGAGAGTAGATATAACTGGTCTGTCAAAATATAATAGAGAGAGTAGATCTAACTGGTCTTTCACAATATAATAGAGACAGTAGATCTAGCTGGTCTGGCATAAAATAGAGAAAGTAGATCTCGCTGGTTTGTCATAATATAATAGAGACAGTCGATCTAGCTGGTCTGTGATAATATAATAGAGACATAGAGACAGTAGATCTAGCTGGTTTGTCATATTATAATAGACCAGCAAGATCTACTGTCTCTATTATAATATGACAAACCAGCAAGATCTACTGTCTCTATCATATTATAATAGAGATAGTAGATCTAGCTGGTCTGTCATAATATAATAGAGACAGTAGATCTAGCTGCTCTGTCATAATATAATAGAGACACTCGATCTAGCTGGTCTGTCATAATATAATAGAGACAGTATATCTAGCTGATCTGTCATAATATAATAGAGACAGTAGATCTAGCAGGTCTGTCATAATATAATAGAGACAGTAGATCTAGCTGGTCTGTCATAGTATAATAGAGACAGTATACCTAGCTGATCTGTCATAATATAATAGAGACAGTAGATCTACCTGGTCTGTAATAATATAATAGAGACAGTAGATCTAGCTGGTCTGTCATAATATAATAGAGACAGTAGATCTAGCTGGTCTGTCATAATATAATAGAGACAGTAGATCTAGCTGGTCTGTCATAATATAATAGAGACAGTAGATCTAGCTGGTGAGCGACTTACAAGTGGTGCATACACCTTATGACAACCAGTGGAACAGCCACTTGCATCTAAATCTTGTTGGGGAGAAGGGGGGTGAGAAGGATTACCTACCCTTACTTACCCTATCCTAGGTATTCCTTGAGGGTGGGGTTTCAGGTGTCTCCGGAAGGTGGTGATTGACTCCGCTGTCCTGGCGTCGTGAGGGAGTTTGTTTCCACCATTGGGGGCCAGAGCAGCGAACAGTTTTGACTGGGCTGAGCGGGAACTGTACTTCCTCAGTGGTAGGGAGGCGAGCAGGCCAGAGGTGGATGAACGCAGTGCCCTTGTTTGGGTGTAGGGCCTGATCAGAGCCTGGAGGTACTGAGGTGCCGTTCCCCTCACAGCTCCGTGGCGGAGGCACCATGGTCTTGTAGCGGATGCGAGCTTCAGCTGGAAGCCAGTGGAGAGGCGGAGGAGCGGGGTGACGTGAAGAACTTGGAAGGTTGAACACCAGGCGGGCTGCGGCGTTCTGGATGAGTTGTAGGGGTTTAATGGCACAGGCAGGAGCCCAGCCAACAGCGAGTTGCAGTAATCAAGACGGGAGATGACAAGTGCCTGGATTAGGACCTGGTAGATCTAGCTGGTCTGTCATAATATAATAGAGACAGTAGATCTAGCTGGTCTGACATAA
>NW_026289538.1:0-10411 GCF_023373465.1 Oncorhynchus keta | reverse complement strand
GTAAGGGAACTGTATTGGACAAAAATGAATGGCATGTCATTGGCATCGGACAAACCATATACACATTGGCCAATACCACCCAATTCGGCGTTGATTCATCCAAAGTGTATTGCAAATGCCATATGGTAATTGCCAGTTGTAACACTTTAAAAATTCAACAGGGGGCAAATGCGCTCCACCGGGGTTTTTCATATTGGATATGTAACCCAAATTAATGTCCAAAAGTAAAATTTTGAAAAAATGAAATTTTTTCAAAAACTTATCACCCCTTAAAAAGTGCTTTCTGGACCGTTTTTCGAAATTCTTTCGATTTTTTTGTCAATTACACATGTGTAAGAACTGTATGAATATACTTTTGTCCAATTTTATTATCATAATTTTTTTTTAATTTTTTTATATGCGCATAAGGAATATGTTTTGTCCAATTCCAATATGATTTCATAGGAAGTCAAAAGTCAAAAGTCAAAAATGTCAAAATTTTGTAAAAACTTCACACACCCATAAAAAGTGCTTTCTGGACCGTTTTTCGAAATTCTTTCGATTTTTTGTCAATTACACATGTGTAAGAACTGTATGAATATACTTTTGTCCAATTTTATTATCATAATTTTTTTTTTTTTTTTACATGCGCATAAGGAATATGTTTTGTCCAATTCCAATATGATTTCATAGGAAGTCAAAAGTCAAAAGTCAAAAATGTCAAAATTTTGTAAAAACTTCACACACCCTTAAAAAGTGCTTTCTGGACCGTTTTTGAAATTCTTTCAATTTTTTGTCAATTACACATGTGTAAGAACTGTATGAATATACTTTTGTCCAATTTTATTATCATATTTTTTTATATATTTTTTTAAATTGTGCATAAGGATTTTTTTGTGGGCCAAATGACGTAAGAAATTTGACATGCTCAAAAATCCTGCAGAAATGCAAAATTGACTGGCCTGATGAACTCGGGATGGCCGGGCAGTGATAGTTGTTCCTTTCCATCACTCGTTGTGTTGACTTCATCATGTCCATTTTGTGATGTTTTTCACTATATAATCATATTGCAAGTGCACGTGCATTTGCAATATGTTTCAATGTGCATTTACCATATGAAATTTGACCTTGCTCAAAAATGCAAAATTGACTGGTCTGATGAACACAGGATGGCAGCAGTGATAGTTGTACATTTCCATCACTCGTTGTGTTGATTTCATCATCTCCGTTAGGTGATGTTGTTTCACTATAGAATCATATTGTAAGTGCACGTGCATTTGCAATATGTTTCAATGTGCATTTACCATATGAAATTTGACCTTGCTCAAAAATGCAAAATTGACTGGTCTGATGAACACAGGATGGCCGAGCAGTGAGAGTTGTACCTT
Organism: Oncorhynchus keta; assembly: GCF_023373465.1. Taxonomy (NCBI): domain Eukaryota; kingdom Metazoa; phylum Chordata; class Actinopteri; order Salmoniformes; family Salmonidae; genus Oncorhynchus; species Oncorhynchus keta. Next base: position 9,044 of record NW_026289538.1, on the reverse strand, counting down.
TCCATCACTCGTTGTGTTGATTTCATCATGTCCATTTGTTTATGTTTTTCACTTTTGCAAAGTCACTGTGCATTTGCAATATGGTTCAATGGGCAGGTACCATCACGAATTTGTCATGCTATAAAAATCCTGCAGGAATGTGAAATTGACTGGCCTGATGAACACAGGATGGCCTGGCAGTGATAGTTGTTCCTTTCCATCACTCGTTGTGTTGATTTCATCATGTCCATTAGGTGATGTTTTTCACTATAGAATCATATTGCAAATGCACGTTTGCATATGTTTGCAACTGGTAACCCAAAACCATAAAAATATGGTTGTAAATGCATTTAAAATGCAAATTGACTGGTCTGATGGACACAGGATGGCCGAGCAGTGATAGTTGTACATTTCCATCACTCGTTGTGTTGATTTCATCATGTCCATTAGGTGATGTTTTTACACTATAGAATCATATTGCAAGTGCGCGTGCATTTGCAATATGTTTCAATGTGCATTTACCATATGAAATTTGACATGCTCAAAAATGCAAAATTGACTGGTCTGATGAACACAGGATGGCCGAGCAGTGATAGTTGTACATTTCCATCACTCGTTGTGTTGATTTCATCATGTCCATTAGGTGATGTTTTTACACTATAGAATCATATTGCAAGTGCGTGCATTTGCAATAGTTTCAATGGTTTGCCAATAAATTTGACATGCTTGCAAAATTGACTGGTCTGATGGACACAGGATGGCCGAGCAGTGACCATCACTCGTTGTGTTGATTTCATCATGTCCATTAGGTGATGTTTTTCACTATAGAATCATATTGCAAATGCACGTGCATTGTTGTGCAATGGTAACCCAAAAATAAAAATATGGTTGTAAATGCATTTACCGGTCATTCTGATATTAATGCTCGCTATGGGAACACAGGATGGCCGAGCAGTGATAGTTGTACATTTCCATCACTCGTTGTGTTGATTTCATCATGTCCATTTGGTGATGTTTTTCACTATAGAATCATATTGCAAGTGCACTGTGCATTTGCAATATGTTTCAATGTGCATTTACCATATGAAATTTGACATGCTCAAAAATGCAAAATTGACTGGTCTGATGAACACAGGATGGCCGAGCAGTGATAGTTGTACATTTCCATCACTCGTTGTGTTGATTTCATCATGTCCATTAGGTGATGTTTTTACACTATAGAATCATATTGCAAATGCACGTGCATTGTTGTGCAACTGGTAACCCAAAAAATAAAAATATGGTTGTAAATGCATTTACCGGTCATTCTGATATTAATGCTCGCTATGGGAACACAGGATGGCCGGGCAGTGATAGTTGTACATTTCCATCACTCGTTGTGTTGATTTCATCATGTCCATTAGGTGATGTTTTTACACTATAGAATCATATTGCAAGTGCGCGCATTTGCAATATGTTTCAATGTGCATTTACCATATGAAATTTGACATGCTCAAAAATGCAAAATTGACTGGTCTGATGGACACAGGATGGCCGAGCAGTGATAGTTGTACATTTCCATCACTCGTTGTGTTGATTTCATCATGTCCATTAGGTGATGTTTTTTCACTATAGAATCATATTGCAAATGCACGTGCATTGTTGTGCAACTGGTAACCCAAAAATAAAAATATGGTTGTAAATGCATTTACCGGTCATTCTGATATTAATGCTCGCTATGGGAACACAGGATGGCCGGGCAGTGATAGTTGTACATTTCCATCACTCGTTGTGTTGATTTCATCATGTCCATTAGGTGATGTTTTTACACTATAGAATCATATTGCAAGTGCGCGCATTTGCAATATGTTTCAATGTGCATTTACCATATGAAATTTGACATGCTCAAAAATGCAAAATTGACTGGTCTGATGGACACAGGATGGCCGAGCAGTGATAGTTGTACATTTCCATCACTCGTTGTGTTGATTTCATCATGTCCATTAGGTGATGTTTTTCACTATAGAATCATATTGCAAATGCACGTGCATTGTTGTGCAACTGGTAACCCAAAAATAAAAATATGGTTGTAAATGCATTTACATGTCATTCTGATATTAATGCTCGCTATGGGAACACAGGATGGCCGGGCAGTGATAGTTGTACATTTCCATCACTCGTTGTGTTGATTTCATCATGTCCATTAGGTGATGTTTTTACACTATAGAATCATATTGCAAGTGCGCGCGCATTTGCAATATGTTTCAATGTGCATTTACCATATGAAATTTGACATGCTCAAAAATGCAAAATTGACTGGTCTGATGGACACAGGATGGCCGAGCAGTGATAGTTGTACATTTCCATCACTCGTTGTGTTGATTTCATCATGTCCATTAGGTGATGTTTTTTCACTATAGAATCATATTGCAAATGCACGTGCATTGTTGTGCAACTGGTAACCCAAAAATAAAAATATGGTTGTAAATGCATTTACCGGTCATTCTGATATTAATGCTCGCTATGGGAACACAGGATGGCCGGGCAGTGATAGTTGTACATTTCCATCACTCGTTGTGTTGATTTCATCATGTCCATTAGGTGATGTTTTTACACTATAGAATCATATTGCAAGTGCGCGCGCATTTGCAATATGTTTCAATGTGCATTTACCATATGAAATTTGACATGCTTAAAATGCAAAATTGACTGGTCTGATGGACACAGGATGGCAAGTGATAGTTGTACATTTCCATCACTCGTTGTGTTGATTTCATCATGTCCATTAGGTGATGTTTTTACACTATAGAATCATATTGCAAGTGCAGTGCATTTGCAATATGTTTCAATGTGCATTTACCAAAAAATTTGACATGCATTTAAAATGCAAAATTGACTGGTCTGATGGACACAGGATGGCCGGGCAGTGATAGTTGTACATTTCCATCACTCGTTGTGTTGATTTCATCATGTCCATTAGGTGATGTTTTACACTATAGAATCATATTGCAAGTGCGCGCGCATTTGCAATATGTTTCAATGTGCATTTACCATATGAAATTTGACATGCTCAAAAATGCAAAATTGACTGGTCTGATGAACACAGGATGGCTGAGCAGTGATAGTTGTACATTTCCATCACTCGTTGTGTTGATTTCATCATGTCCATTTGTTTATGTTTTCTCACTTTTGCAAAGTCACTGTGCATTTGCAATATGGTTCAATGGGCAGGTACCATCACGAATTTGTCATGCTATAAAAATCCTGCAGGAATGTGAAATTGACTGGCCCGATGAACTCGGGATAGCTGGGCAGTGATTCTGGTTCATCTCCATGGCTCGTTAGGGTTGATTTCAGAATGTCACTTTTGGTGATGGTCCCTCTCCGTTTAAACATATTGCTAATGTACAAAAGTCAACTAGCAAGTCAGTGTCCATCAGTCAATTAGATGTCATTTTGACACCAAACTGATACCAATTGACACCAAACCCACTTTTTCCAACTCATTTAGAAGCCAACTATCATATATGTCAGAGCAGGCCCATAATTCACAGCGCCTTTAGTTTAAAACATAATAAAAACGTAAAACACATAGTTACGTTCTAGCTGCGGGTCCAGGTCAGACATTATGTGAAGGCCTATGTGAGGGCGACCCCGAATCCCGAGTTTCGGCTCGATAGGTCCTTCGGTGCCCGAGTAAAACCCTAATTGGTGCTGAAAATCCACTTTTTTCCATGCCTTGCTATGGGGTCCTTGAATGAGCTATCGGACCGAAACGTTGGGGTCCGTCTCTATGGGCCGAGCCGGTTCCAATGCACCTAGTCTTGTGTCTCTGAGACTTTTCTAAATGTCGCCATTTTCGTAATGGTCAAAATGAATTGAAATCATTGCAAATGTACGAGGCTATTTCTCGGTCCGAGAACCTTCTAGAGCCACCTAACTCACCACGCACTATCGACCCGAGGTCTAGAACAGGTTTCTAAAGTTTCGGAACTCTAGGTCTGACGGTTCTTTTTTAGCTCGAACAAAGCTAACTATTGGAGGCACTGTCTGTCTCTACAACCCCCAATACGTCCCTCCTTCCAAGTTGTGTGTCTGTGTGATTTAGTTTTCCTTTGAAATTTTATGGGAAAAATGACTGATTTACAGTTCATGGGGGTTGCCTAATCACACATATGAAGTTTTGGACAGATCTGACTTTTTTAACCCCTCGAAACAGCCCCTGAGACACCAATTAAGGCACTTCCGGTTGGCACAGGAAGCTATAAGTCAACACATATCCTCACTGGGCTATGCTTTTACAGAATCCTGTGTTTTAAGTCCTTACGTTAAGAATTGACTGATTTACACAGGGTTGAATGCACTATGTCTATCAAACTGCAGGCAGGTAATGGAAAAACACTTTTAGGGTGATTTTAACCACTTCCGGTTGGTCCAGGAAGCTTAGAATCAACACAGGTAGACCTCATACTGGCCTGATGGACTGTCATCAAAGACAGGTTCATACGGCATTCATAACCCATATAGACTTCAGGTTGAATTTAGGGGTTCAGGCAATGTATTCCTATGGGGAGAGAAGTCAATGCAAACTCTTTGAAGTAAACACCTTCTTTTAACTATTAAGGGTTAATGCCACACGGTCAAGGTTAGGCTTGCACGGATCGGAAGGACCTTAGGAACGTACCTGAGGTCGAATTGTGCTTCTCACCCTAACGGTTCTCTCACTGTCACCCAAAAGCAAATGACGTTGTGGGGCAGGCTTCATTTTGGGCCTACTTTTCTAATGGTCGCTGCGCTCAGACCGAGCGAGCTACGGTCAAGCGGGATATCTCGTTGAACTCGGCACGGCCTAGAGATTATGTTTATGCCATTGCCTGCTCTCTGTGTCTTTGAGAACCGCACTTTTTCACTCCATCCTTGCTGTGTGTGCGTGTGAGCTTTTCTTTGACATCTGTTGGGAGAAATGACTGATTTACAGTTCATGAGGGTTACCTAGTCACACATATGAAGTTTTGAAAAGATCTGACCTTTTTAACCCTTGGAAACTGCCACTGTGACATCATTAAAGGCACTTCCGGTTGGCACAGGAAGCTATAAGTAAACCCATGTCTTGATTGACATAGAAACTTACAGAATCCTGAGTTTTAAGTCCTTACGTTAAGAATTGACTGATTTACACAGGGTTGAATGCACTATGTCTATCAAACTGCAGGCAGGTAATGGAAAAACACTTTTAGGGTGATTTTAACCACTTCCGGTTGGTCCAGGAAGCCTAGAATCAACACAGGTAGACCTCATACTGGCCTGATGGACTGTTACCAAAGACAGGTTCATACGGCATTCATAACCCATATAGACTTCAGGTTGAATTTAGGGGTAAAGGCAATGTATTCCTATGGGGAGAGAAATCAATGCAAACTATTTGAAGTAAACACCTTCTTTTAACTATTAAGGGTTAATGCCACACGGTCAACGTTAGGCTTGCACGGATCGGAAGGACCTTAGGAACGTACCTGAGGTCGAATTGTGCTTCTCACCCTAACGGTTCTCTCACTGTCACCCAAAAGCAAATGACGTTGTGGGGCAGGCTTCATTTTGGGCCTACTTTTCTAATGGTCGCTGCGCTCAGACCGAGCGAGCTACGGTCAAGCGGGATATCTCGTTGAACTCGGCACGGCCTAGACATTATGTTTATGCCATTGCCTGCTCTCTGTGTCTTTAAGAACCACACTTTTTCACTCCATCCTTGCTGTGTGTGCGTGTGAGAGCTTTTCTTTGACATCTGCTGGGAGAAATGACTGATTTACAGTTTAGGAGGGTTACCTGGTCACACATATGAAGTTTTGGAGAGATGTGACTTTTCTAACCCTTCAAAACAGACAGTGTGACCCAATTAAAGGCACTTCCGGTTGGCACAGGAAGCTATAAGTAAACACATGTCTTGATTGACATAAACACTTACAGAATCCTGAGTTTTAAGTCTTTAAGTTAAGAATTGACTGATCTATGATCTACACAGTGTTGAATGCAGTCATTTTCACCTTTGAAGGTTATGTACATCAAAACTCCTTTTGGGTCAATCTAACCACTTCCGGTTGCTCCAGGAAGCTTAGAATCGACACAGGTAGACCTCATAGTGGTCTGATGGACTGTCATAGAAGACAGGTTCATAAGGCATTCATAACCCACATAGGCTTCAGGTTGAATTTAGAGGTGCAGGCAATGTATTCCTATGGGGAGAGAAGTCAATGCAAACTCTTTGATGTAAACACCTTCTTTTAACTGTTAAGGGTTAATGCCACAGGGTCAAGGTTAGGCTTGCACGGATCGGGAGGACCTTAGGAACGTACCCGAGGTCGAATTGTGCTTCTCACCTAACGGTTCTCTCACTGTCACCCAAAAGCAAATGACATTGAGGGCCAGCCTTCCTTTTGCGCCTTCTTTTTTTTTTCAAGGTCGCTGCACTCAGAGCGAGCTACGGTCAAGCGGGCGTCTCGTTGAACTCTGCACAGCCTGGAGACTATGGTGATGCCATTTTTGTGTTGATTTCAGAATGCCATTTTGGTGATGGTCCCTCTCCGTTTAAACATATTGCTAATGTACAAAAGTCAACTAGCAAGTCAGTGTCCACCAGTCAATTAGATGTCATTCTGACACCAAACTGATACCAATTGACACCAAACCCACTTTTTCCAACTCATTTAGAAGCCAACTATCACATATGTCAGAGCAGGCCCATAATTCACAGCGCCATTAGTTTAAAACATAATAAAAACGTAAAACACATAGTTACGTTCTAGCTGCGGGTCCAGGTCAGACATTATGTGAAGGCCTATGTGAGGCGACCCCGAATCCCGAGTTTCGGCTCAATAGGTCCTTCGGTGCCCGAGTAAAACCCTAATTGGTGCTGAAAATCCACTTTTTCCATGCCTTGCTATGGGGTCCTTGAATGAGCTATCGGACCGAAACGTTGGGGTCCGTCTCTATGGCCCGAGCCGGTTTCAATGCACCTAGTCTTGTGTCTCTGAGACTTTTCTAAATGTCGCCATTTTCGTAATGGTCAAAATGAATTGAAGTCATTGCAAATGTACGAGGCTATTTCTCGGTCCGAGAACCTTCTAGAGCCACCTAACTCACCACGCACTATCGACCCGAGGTCTAGAACAGGTTTCTAAAGTTTCGAACTCTAGGTCTGACGGTTCTTTTTAGCTCGAACAAAGCTAACTATTGGAGGCACTGTCTGTCTCTACAACCCCCAATACGTCCCTCCTTCCAAGTTGTGTGTCTGTGTGATTTAGTTTTCCTTTGAAATTTTATGGGAAAAATGACTGATTTACAGTTCATGGGGTTGCCTAATCACACATATGAAGTTTTGGACAGATCTGACTTTTTTAACCCCTCGAAACAGCCCCTGAGACACCAATTAAGGCACTTCCGGTTGTCACAGGAAGCTATAAGTCAACACATATCCTCACTGGGCTATGCTTTTACAGAATCCTGAGTTTTAAGTCCTTACGTTAAGAATTGACTGATTTACACAGGGTTGAATGCACTATGTCTATCAAACTGCAGGCAGGTAATGGAAAAACACTTTTAGGGTGATTTTAACCACTTCCGGTTGGTCCAGGAAGCCTAGAATCAACACAGGTAGACCTCATACTGGCCTGATGGACTGTTATCAAAGACAGGTTCATACGGCATTCATAACCCATATAGACTTCAGGTTGAATTTAGGGGTGCAGGCAATGTATTCCTATGGGGAGAGAAGTCAATGCAAACTATTTGAAGTAAACACCTTCTTTTAACTATTAAGGGTTAATGCCACACGGTCAACGTTAGGCTTGCACGGATCGGAAGGACCTTAGGAACGTACCTGAGGTCGAATTGTGCTTCTCACCCTAACGGTTCTCTCACTGTCACCCAAAAGCAAATGACGTTGTGGGGCAGGCTTCATTTTGGGCCTAATTTTCTAATGGTCGCTGCGCTTAGACCGAGCGAGCTACGGTCAAGCGGGATATCTCGTTGAACTCGGCACGGCCTAGAGATTATTATGTTTATGCCATTGCCTGCTCTCTGTGTCTTTGAGAACCGCACTTTTCACTCCATCCTTGCTGTGTGTGCGTGTGAGAGATTTTCTTTGACATCTGTTGGGAGAAATGACTGATTTACAGTTCACGAGGGTTACCTAGTCACACATATGAAGTTTTGAAAAGATCTGACCTTTTTAACCCATGGAAACTGCCACTGTGACACCATTAAAGGCACTTCCGGTTGGCACAGGAAGCTATAAATAAACTCATATCATGATTGGGGTATGCCTTTACAGAATCCCGAGTTTTAAGTCTTTACGTTAAGAACTGAGTTATTTACGGAGGGTTTAGTGAGTGTGTGTTATTTCAGAAAATCATAGAAAATCACAGAAATCTCGCAGAGCTCCGCAGCACACTTTAAAAAGATTCGTAAGAACAACCTGCAACTGGATCTGTAACCGTTGAAAAAAAAAAACACCTATCCGTGAACATCACCAAGGTGTCGTTGTACGATTTCTCTTAAATGACGATAGATAAATGGCTGGTTCTTTTTTATTGACACCGGAGGCTCCTTGACTTTGACGTGAAGTGGAAAAATAATTTCTCTATTTTCATTTTGGACCTTTAATCCCAGATAAATGGCCATAACTCAAAAACCGTTGAGGCCTAGACGCCATCTTGTTCGGGGCCAACTGCCCATTATGCCGCCCCTACGCTCACCGAGTTTCGGCTTCTAAATATTTTCAGTTTTCGAGATAAGGCCCCGTCGTGAATCGTGATGTTTTGTAGCAATAGCCATATGATTGCTTATGCCCTCTTGTGGGAATTTCCGGGACATGGGAAAAATGACATAAATCTTATTATTTTTGTAAACGGAAACCGAATGTCCGACAACGTTCATTTGATGACTTCCTGGTAGGTCCGGCCCTGCCGCTCGGCCCGACGCCGTCCGCGAATTTTACAAACGATTTCGGACGTCTAGTAAGGGACCGTACATTTGCAATATGGACTTTCTCACTAACCATACAGGTACTGCCGAATTCTTCCCTTAAGGTA
>NW_026289537.1:0-571 GCF_023373465.1 Oncorhynchus keta | reverse complement strand
GTTAAGAGGTGATGGCCACTCCGATACCAGTGTTAACTCTCTGCTGGTTAAGAGGTGATGGCCACTCCAATACCAGTGTTAACTCTCTGCTGGTTAAGAGGTGATGGCCACTCCAATACCAGTGTTAACTCTCTGCTGGTTAAGAGGTGATGACCACTCCGATACCAGTGTTAACTCTCTGCTGGTTAAGAGGTGATGGCCACTCCGATACCAGTGTTAACTCTCTGCTGGTTAAGAGGTGATGGCCACTCCGATACCAGTGTTAACTCTCTGCTGGTTAAGAGGTGATGACCACTCCGATACCAGTGTTAACTCTCTGCTGATTAAGAGGTGATGGCCACTCCGATACCAGTGTTAACTCTCTGCTGATTAAGAGGTGATGGCCACTCCGATACCAGTGTTAACTCTCTGCTGGTTAAGAGGTGATGGCCACTCCGATACCAGTGTTAACTCTCTGTTGGTTAAGAGGTGATGGCCACTCCAATACCAGTGTTAACTCTCTGCTGGTTAAGAGGTGATGACCACTCCAATACCAGTGTTAACTCTCTGCTGGTTAAGAGGTGATGGCCAC
>NW_026289536.1:0-18986 GCF_023373465.1 Oncorhynchus keta | reverse complement strand
TTCCTAGCTAATGATTAAAGGGCAATTCCGCAACTTTTCAACCATGGAGTAGTTAGTGCCTACAAAAGACACCATTAATATTTATCTGTTTTACATTTTGAATTAGAGTAAGTAGTAGTACACACAATTTGTATTTATTTTATTTAACCTTTATTTAACTAGGCAAGTTAAGAACAAATTCTTATTTAGAATGACGGCCTACCAAAAGGCAAACTGCCTCCTGCGCAGAAGGGGGCTGGGATTTAAAATAAAAATAATTAAATAAAAATATAGGACAAAACACACATCACGACAAGAGAGACAACACTACATAAAGAGAGACCTAAGACTGCAACATAGCATGGCAGCAACACATGACAACACAGGTATGGTAGCAACACAACATGACAACAACATGGTAGCAACACAACATGGCAGCAGCACAAAACAGGGTACAAACATTATATAAAAGGAGTTAGTTATCAGTATCTTTGCTAGAGTACCAGCTAGCTAGCGCTACTAGCTAGACACTGATTAACTAGCGCTACTTACTAGCTAGATGATAGCTAGCCATTAGCTAGCTAGCACTAACTAGGTAACAGCTAGAGCACAAGCAACAGTGGTTGCTTGGTTGTAGTGATTTTTGGCATTAACATTGTATCTGTCATATGTGCTCCTCTCCGGCCTCTAGGTCACCAGGCTGCTCGTTATGGCACACACCTGTCACCATCATTACGCGCACCTGCGCGTCATCGGACTCCATCACTTCCCTGATTACCTTCCCGATATATGACACTCTCTTTGGTTCCTTCCTCAGGCGTCATTGTTTCTGTTCCTGTGTCAATTCTGTGCGTTGTTCGTGTCTCTTATTTTGTTTTATGTTGTGTTTATTTATTAAAACATTCACCCCCTGAACTTGCTTCCCGACTCTCAGCGCACATCGTTACAGTATCCCAAAACTAAAATATAAACACAACATGTAAAATGTTGATCCCATGTTTCATGAGCTGAAATAAAAGATTCCAAACATTTTCCTTACGAGCAAAAATCGTATTTCTCAAAAAATGTTGTGCACAACTTTGTTTGCATCCTTCTTAGTGAGCATTTCTCCTTGCCAAGATAATCCATCCACCTGACAGGTGTGGCATATGAAGGCCATCCTAAAATGTGCAGTTTTGTCACGCAACACAATGCCACAGATGTCTCAAGTTTTGAGGGAGCGTGCAATTGGCATGCTGACTGCAAGAATGTCCACCAGAGCTGTTGCCAGAGAATTTAATGTTCATTTTTCTATCATAAGCCGTCTCCAACGTCGTTTTAGAAAATTTGGCAGTACGTCCAATAGGCCTAACAACAGCAGACCACATATAACCAAGCCAACCCAGGATCTCCACATCTGACTTTTCACCTGCGGGATCGTATGAGACCAGCCACAAGGACAGCTGATGAAACTGTGGGTTTGCACAACCAAAGAATTTCTGCTCAAACTGTCAGGGTTTTGACCTGACTGCAGTTTGGCGTTGTAACTGACTTCAGTGGGCAAATGCTAATGTTTGATGGCCACTGGCACACTGGAGAAGTGTGCTCTTCATGGATGAATCCCGGTTTCAACCGCATCGACAGATGGCAGATGAAATCGTGTGGGTGAGCAGTTTACTGATGTCAACGTTGTGAACAGAGTGCTCCATGGTGAAGGTGGGGTTATGGTATGGGCAGGCATAAGCTACGGACAATGAACAAAATTGCATTTTATCAATGGCAATTTGAATGCACAGAGATACCATGACGACACCCTGAGGCCCATTGTCGTTCCATTCATCTGCCGCCATCACCTCATGTTTCAACATGATAATGCATGGCTTCATGTCGCAAGGAACTGTAAACAATTCCTAGAAGCTGAACATTTCCCAGTTCTTCCATGGCCTGCATACTTACCAGACAGGTCACCCATTGAGCATGTCTTGGATTCTCTGGATCGACGTGTATCACAGTGTGTTCTAGGTCCCGTCAATATCCTGAAACTTCGCACAGCCATTGAAGAGGAGTGGGACAACATTCCACAGGCCACAATCAACAGCCTGATCAACTCTTTGCGAAGGAGATGTATCGCTCTGCATGAGGCAGATGGTGGTCACGCCAAATACTGACTGATCCATGTCCATACCTTTTTTCAAAGGTATCTGTGACCAACAGATGCATATCTGTATTCCCAGTCATCTGAAATCCATAATATCCATATTACATTTATTTAATTTGCCTGATTACCGACGGATATGTGAGTAGCACATGGACTCCCTGGAACACGTTGAGAGTTCAGGTTGTGCGCCAACTAAGACATTAAAATACCATGCGCTTTACGATTCGCAGACCAGCTGGCATCAGCATGCACAATCTGCAGCTGGATGCTTATCAAAAAAGGTGCTATCTAGAACCTAAAAGGGTTCTTCAACATTCCCGTGGCCTTTTTTCGAAGAGTTTAGATCTGTACATAGGGGAAACATCACCCCAAGCTGAATTCACAGACGGTTTTGGTTTAAGAAGCAGCACATACTACCGTTCAAAGTTTGGGGTCACTTAGAAATGTCCTTGTTTTTAAAAGAAAATTACATTTTAAGGGACAAAATAACATCAAATTGATCAGAAATACAGTTTAGACATTGTTAATGTTGTAAATTACTATTGTAGCTGTTTTTTATGGAATATCTACATACGCATATAGAGGCCCATTATCAGCAACCATCACTCCTGTGTTCCAATGGAAGGTTGTGTTAGCTAATCATTTTAAAAGGCTAATTGATCATTAGAAAGCCCTTTTTGCAATTATGTTAGCACAGCTGAAAACTGTTGTCCTGATTAAAGAAGCAATAAAACTGGCCTTCTTTAGACTAGCTGAGTATCTGGAGCATCAGCATTTGTGGGTTCGATTACAGGCTCAAAATGGCCAGAAACAAAGGACTTTTTCTGAAACGCATCTGTCTATTCTTGTTCTGAGAATTGAAGGCTATTCCATGCGAGAAATTGCCAAGAAACTGAAGATCTCGTACAACGCTGTGTACTACTCCCTTCACAGAAAAGCACAAACTGGCTCTAACCAGAATAGAAAGAGGAGTGGGAGGCCCCGGTGCACAACTGAGCAAGAGGACAAGTACATTAGAGTGTCTAGTTCGAGAAACAGATGCCCCACAAGTCCTCAACTGGCAGCTTCATTAAATAGTACCCGCAAAACACCAGTCTTAACGTCAACAGTGAAGAGGCAACTCTGAGATGCTGGGCTTCATTGCGAGGTTACAAAGAAAAAGCCATATCTCAGACTGGCCAATAAAAATAAAATATTAAGAAGAACACAGACATTGAACAGTGGAAGATGGGAAAAAAGTGTTATGGACAGACAAATCTAATTTTGAGGTGTTTGGATCACAAAGAAGAAGATTCATGAGACGCAGAAAAAATGAAAAGATGCTGGAGGAGTTCTTGCCGCCATCTGTCAAGCGTGGTGGAGGCAAAGTGATGGTATGGGGGTTCTTTGGTGGTGGTAAAGTGGGAGATTTGTACAGGGTAAAAGGGATCTTGAAGAAGGAAGGCTACCCTGCTTAATTGGAACCAATTTCCTCCTATAACAGGACAATGCCCCAAAGCACAGCACCAAACTATGCAATAACTATTTAGGGAAGAAGCAGTCAGCTGGTATTCTGTCTATAATGGAGTGGCCAGCACAGTCACCGGATCTCAACCCTATTGAGCTGTTATGGGAGCAGCTTGACCGTATGGTACGTAAGAAGTGCCCATCAAGCGAATCAAACTTGTGAGAGGTGCTTCAGGAAGCATGGGGCGAAATCTCTTCAGATTACCTCAACAAATTAGAATGCCAAAGGTCTGCAAGGTTGTAATTGCTGCATATGGAGGATTCTTTGATGAAAGCAAAGTTTGAAGAACACAATTATTATTTAATTGAAAATATATATATTTAAATCATTGTTTTTAACCTTGTCAACTTCTTGACTATATTTATTATTCCTTTTTTCCTATTTCATGTATGGAAAACAAGGACATTTCTAAGTGACCCCAAACTTTTCAACGGTAGTATACATTAAACATGACAAGATCAGCCTCACCTTTCTTTGATGTCCAGAGTTCACTTCCTTTGCGCCGGAAGCAAACAAACAGTATATTAAAATGTTTTTCCAGATCGCCTCAAGAATGTTATCACAATCAAATCAAATCAAATTATATTGGTCACATACACATATTCAACAGATGTTATTGCGGGTGTAGTGAAATGCAATGTCAACCCATGATGGTTTAGACAACATCATACACATCTACCCATTATCTCATGGACGGTACATTAAAACTGGTATATCATCTGGCCACCTAGCCATTATAGTTTCAACATAGTTTCATCATCCCTTGACTCCAGCAGATGGCTGAATCAAGACTTTCTCACAGTTACTGAAATACTCCATGGTTTAATCAATGCTTTCTTTGAGAATTCGATTAAATTAAATTAAATGAAACCCTAAGATATCACACAGAAAACAGGCTTACTTGACCTTCAAAGGCGACGAGGTGCATAACACACAGCAGCATCACTACTTTTCCAGCCATGTTGTCAGTGGATAGACGGTGGAGGCTGCTGAGAGGAGGACGGTTCATAATAATGGCCGGAACTGACAAAATGGAATAGCATCAAACACATGGAAACCAAGTGTTAGATATATTTGAACCATTCCACGGATTCCACTCCAGTAATTACCACGATCCCGTTCTCCCCAATTAAGGTGCCACCAACCTCCTGTGATGGATAGACAGTGAGAGTGCCCCATCTCACAGTCTCTCACTGCTTATTATGAGGTTGACAAGTCCGCTGACAGGAAAGTGAGGTTGTGTCCTAAATAGAACCCTAGCCCTATGGGCCCTGGTCGAATGTGGTGCACTATATAGGGAACAGGGTGCCGTTTGAGACACAACCCTACTTTTCTTAGCCAAAGATTATGAAATACATGTTGCAGTGATGTAGTTCCACGGTTTCCCCTTTATTTCTCCTTTATTTAACCAGGTCAGATGAAAACAAATTCTCATTTACAACTGCGATCTGGCCAAGATAAAGCAAAGCCGTGTGACACAAACAACAACACAGAACTACACATGGAATAAACAAACGTACAATCAATAACACAATAGAAAAGTATATATAAAGTGTGTGAAAATGAGGTAAGTTTAGGGGGGTAAGGCAATAAATAGGCCGTAGTGGCAAAATATTTACAATTTAGCAATTAAACACTGGAGTGATAGATGTGCAGAAGATGAATGTGCAAGTAGAGATACTGGGGTGCAAAGGAGCAAAAAAATAAATAACAATATGGGGATGAGATAGTTAGGTGGGCTATTTACCGATGGGCTATGTACAGGTGCAATGATCTGTAAGCTGCTCTGACAGCTGATGTTTAAAGTTAGTGAGGGAGATATGAGTCTCCAGCTTCAGTGATTTTTGCAAGTCGTTTCCAGTCATTGGCAGCAGAGAACTGGAAGGAAAGGCGGCCAAAGAAGCAATTGGCTTTGGGGCTGACCAGTGAAATATACCTGCTGGAGCGTGTGCTACGGGTGGGTGATGCTATGGTGACCAGTGAGCTGAGATAAGGCGGGGCATTACCTAGCAAAGACTTATAGATGACCTGGAGCTAGTGGGTCTGGCGACGAATATGTAGCGATGGCCAGCCAACGAGAGCATACAGGTCACAGTGGTGGGTAGTATATGGGGCTTTGGTGAGAAAGTGGATGGCACTATGATAGACTGCATCCAATTTGCTGAGTGTTGGAGGCTATTTTGTAAATGACATCGCCAAAGTCATGGATCGGTAGGATAGTCAGTTTTACGAGGGTATGTTTGGCAGTGTGAGTGAAGGATGCTTTGTTGTGAAATAGGAAGCCGATTCTAGATTTAATTTTGGATTGGAGATGCTTAATGTGAGTCTGGATTGAGAGTTTACAGCCTGACCAGACACCTAGGTATTTGTAGTTGTCCACATATTATAAATCAGAATCATCCAGAGTTATGATGCTAGACGAGCGGACAGGTGCGGGCAGCAATCGGTTGAAAAACATGCATTTAGTTTTACTTGCATTTAAGAGCAGTTGGAGGCCACGGAAGGAGTGTTGTATGGCAATGAAGTTCATTTGGAGGTAAGTTAACACAGTGTCCAAAGAAGGTCCAGAGGTATACAGAATGGTGTCGTCTGCATAGAGGTGGATCTGAGAATCACTAGCAGCAAGAGCGACATCATTGATGTATACAGAAAAGAGAGTCGGCCCGAGAATTGAACCCTGTGGCAACCCCATAGAGACTACCAGAGGTCCGGACAACAGGCCCTCCGATTTGACACACTCTACTCTGTCTGAGAAGTGGTTGGTGAACCAGACGAAGCAGTCATTTGAGAAACCAAGGCTGTTGAGTCTGCCGATAAGAATGCGGTGATTGACAGAGTCGAAAGCCCTGGCCAAGTCGATGAATAAGGCTGCACAGTACTGTCGATGGCGTATATGATGTCGTTTAGGACCTTGAGCTTGGCTGAGGTGCACACATGACCAGTTCGGAAAACAGATTGCATAGCGGAGAAGGTACGGTGGGATCCGAAATGGTGGGTGATCTGTTTGTTAACTTGGCTTTCGAAAGACCTTAGAAAGGCAGTGTAGGATAGATTTAGGTCTGTAACAACCTTTGAGTTTTACAACTGATTATGGGGGGCCTGGGGGATAAACGTGAACCTTATTAAGTTATTGCTTTAGTGTTTTTGCAGTAACACTTTTGTAACGGGAATTTCCAGGTGAACAAAAAGGAGGTTAAACCAAAATAAGGTTAATCAAAAAGTTCCTTATAAGGTTCATTAAAATCAATCCGGCTTAATCCAATAATTCAGGGACACACCTCCAGAACAGAAGCAGAGAAAATGTCTAACGGGCCTCTAGGAGAGAGGCCCTTTACAGTATATTCTAATCTGACATTTGGCATAGGTCCCCAGATCCTCAAAAAGTTCTACAGCTGCACCATCGACAGCATCCTGACCGGTTGCATCACCACCTGGTATGGCAACTGCTTGGCATCTGACTGTAAGGCACTACAGAAGGTAGTGTGTACAGCCCAGTGCATCACTGGGGCCAAGTTTCGTCAAAGACTCCCGTCACCCAAGTTATAGACTGTTCTCTCTGCTTCTGCACGGCAAGCGGTACCTAGGACCAAAAGGCTACTTAACAGCTTCTACCCACAAGCCATAAGACTGCTGAACAACAAATCAAATAGCCACCCAGACTATTTACATTGACCCCCACTGTTTTTACACTGCTGCTACTTGCTGTTTATCTAGTCACCTTACAAATGACCTCAACTAACCTGTACCCCGCACATTGACTCGGTACCAGCACTCGTTTATAGCCTCATTATTGTTATGTACATTTCTTGTGTTACTTTTTGATTGACTAGATTTAAAAAAAAACCTTGAGTTTATTTAGTAAATATTATATTAACTCTACTTCTTCAACTGCATTGTAGGTTTAAGGGCTTGTAAGTAAGCATTCCGTGATAAGGTCTACACATTTTATTTGATTTGATATATAAACCCTTCTCATAAAACATTATCAAGGTTTACACATAAAGGAGCGTATATGTCGCTTATACTGGTATTGAATTTAAAGTTTTCTTAAATCCAATTATTTTAAAATGTAGGCCGAAAGCGCCAGAGAACAATTAGAATGGCCATATAGGCTAAAACGTTTTCTAAGGAAAAAACAATAGACGACCTCAAAGGCATCTATTTGGTCATTCTTCTGGAGTAAATTCAAATTCAAACAAATCACAGCTTAGGGACTTGCAAATTAATAAAGACTACTAGGCAAGTACTACATAATGACTATGTTTGGGGCATTTTATTGAATAGTTTGCTAGTGCAGTTGCCTAGTAGGCTATGATTTCCTCGTTGTGGGCTTTTATTATAGAGGAAGCCACAGGTCCACTGTCATGTTACTGCCATGAAGTGTATAAGTTCATTCACTCTCGGGAGCCTAGACAACTGATGGTCACAGCCACACAGCATAGGATGTTGGAGAAAATTATATTACCTTGTCTTTTAGCTTGCAACTATACTGATTTTGGCACAAAAAAAAGAGTATTTTTTAAATAGCTTTTTTAATACGATCGGTGCGTAAACGGATATGTATTTGTCACTACAGTTCGGCATGTGACAGCCGCATTATGCTCGACTCATCTCTCAACTTTAGGCTGCGGAAGAAAGGCTGGACCGTGGTTGTAGTTTTAGGTGTTGTTAATCTCTTAGTGGTTTTATTTAATTTAATGGGTTACTCGAATGGGTTGTCAAGAAAGACACAGACGCGAATTGAAACAGCTTTTTATTACCGTGACACTTCCAACGCAAGATAATGGACAACACGACCTTAATAACAGCGTTGTAACTCCGAAGTTTAAGGATATACATTTACCCAATGCAGCTACTACAACTACTACTAACACTACTTCTACTACAACTTTGTGGAATAAGTTTGAAAAATGTCCTGATCCGTCTCCTCATCTGGGTACGTAGGCTATGATTTGATCAATTCATTTTAATTCAAGGGCTGGTATTTAATCAGAAATGCACAGCAGAAACATTATATTGTATTATACATGTAATTGTTATAAACACGTACGATGACTCTTTATAACACATTAGCAGGCTATTTCCATGCTGATTTTTTTCTCAAATTCTTCTGTCATGCACATATGGACTGTATTTGTTCCCCTAATCAAGCATGGAACCTGAATCCAGATAGTTTGGCCTCCCAAGAAAATACATTAAAACTTTATATATTTAATCGAACTGTTTGGCCAAAAATAACAAGCAAATGAAATATATATAATTATCAGCCATAACATTCATGGGATCATTCTCTGGGATCTTCTCCAAACATATACCAAACATTAGGAGCACCTTCTTAATATTGAGTTGCACCCCCTTCGTCCCCTATGCCCTCAGAACAGCTTCAATTCGTCAGGGAATTGACTCTACAAGGTGTCTGACTCCAATGCTTCCCACAGTTTTGGGGAGTTTTGTCAAGTTGGCTGGATGTCCTCTGGGTGGTGGATGATTCTTCATACACACAGGAAACCGTTGAGCATGAAAATCCCAGCAGTGTTGCAGTTCTTGCGCCTGTGACACCTACTACCATACCCTGTTCGACACAAAAAAAATGTTGTCATGTCCATTCACCCTCTGAATGGCACACCTACACAATTCATATCTCAATTGTCTCAAGGCTTTAATTAACCTGTCTCCTCCCCTTCACATAAGTGACATAAATAAGGGATCATAGCTTTCACCTGGATTCACCTTTTCAGTCTATGTCATGGAAAGAGCAGGTGTTCTTAATGATTTGTATACTGGCACAGTCGCATCAAACATTGTATTATGTAGTTATACATATATTATGTAGTTGTGTATCTCATTAGGCCTATATTTCCTGGCTTTAAATGAAAGTTAATACGAGGAAAGATCTCTCGATTGATTTCATGTTAAGCCGAGCTGCATTGTGAAGTTTGGTCTCTGTTGCTGAAACTAACTATATGTTCTGTGTTCAGCTCAACCACGGCTCGGGGCAAATACTTTCAGCAGCATAGACCATACTTTTTTTGGGGGGGGGGGGACGAGATAACACACATTTCCTCTTAACCTCTGAACTGCCTGTTGCAAAGAAACAAGCATGAGATATACATTAAGTCAGCACCATTTCCTTTAGATCTGCGCGTCAAATCAAATTTTATTGGTCACGTACACATGGCTAGCAGATGTTATTTCAGAGGGGTTTGGGTTAAATGCGGAAGACACATTTCAGTTGAAGGCATTCAGTTGTACAACTGACTAGGTATCCCCCTTTCCCTTTATTGCGAGTGTTACGAAATGCTTGTGTGTAAGCTAAATGCTTGTGTGTAAGCAAAATGCTTGTGACATCAATAAGGGATGCGTGCATGCGCGTGCGTGTGTGTGTGTGTGTGTGTGTGTGTGTGTGTGTGTGTGTGTGTGTGTGTGCATGCACGTGTGTTTGTGTGTGTGCTCTATTTTTCTACATGAGGTCAAAGGCTGAAAACTTTGAACAAAGAGAGAGCGAGATAGAGCAAGGAGTGATGGAGGTGTGAAGGCAGAAAGTGAAAAGGAAGTGAATGTGGTTGAGGAACAGGAAGAGGTGTGTGAGAGTTTATGAGAGATCAAGAGATCTGTTTCTCCTGACCTGCAGTGGGGCCTCTCAGGGTGGAGTTCTCTACGCCTGTCAGCTTGGACACAGTGAGGAAGGAGAACCCAGGTCTGCAGGGAGGAGGTCGCTACAAACCACAAGACTGCGCCGCCCTCCAAAAGGTTGCTCTAATCATCCCCTTCCGCCATCGCGACGATCACCTCAAGTTCTGGCTCTATTACCTCCATCCCATCCTTCAGCGCCAACAGCTGGACTACGGCGTCTATGTCATCAATCAGGTAAAGCCAGAGAAACCAGTCTAATCTCTGTGCGTGACTGGTTTCATCTATTCACTGAACTCACCTTTCAGAGTCTGTCTGAACAAAGAAAGCCGCTCGGTTGTCATGCATTTGTTTATTCATGCCTGAAGGTTTCCACACAAGTAACCTCCCACCCGTCATTGTAGATACCAGGAAGAACGTTAACGTGTCGCAACACCCCCTTCACAGTGACAAATCATTACTCAGGGGCTTTAAACAGAGGCTAAATCTCGATAGGCCTATCCTTGATTCCTTGTGTCCTCTCCAGCCGTCCTTCACCCTCGCTTCCTACAGAAAATGTAAGAGGGATGAAAGAAGAGGAAACGTAAATGTACGGAACTACGAAATGATAGATTTGTAAGAAGTGCGACGTTTGTGAGAAACTAAGAGAGCTCTGAGAGAGACACTGAGAGAGACACTGAAACAGGAGATAGACAGGCATCCATCCCCAGCCCCCCAGCTTTCCAGCCCCAGCGCCCCGACTCCACACAAGCCCAGGCCTGTACTTTAAACACAGACATGGTTCAGCTGTGAGTTGAAGTTTATACTCACTATCTGTAAACCACCAGGTGTCTCTCACAGATAATCAGAGGGCACAGCCAAGTCACCGTGATGAACAAATGGAAGCCTTCGGTTTGCAAAACGGTTTGCAACATGGAGTGTTTCTATCAAATAACCGTGATGTCATCAAGTATGAGTTTATTCTAATGTATTGTTTTAAAGGACAACATATCTTACATGTTATAAGAGGAACTAAACATGTTTGACACTGATTGTGTGGTATCTCAGGTCTATGTATTTCTGTTGGACGGTTTCTCCCGTGGGCAAACGTTTGTAAGTTTAAGTCAACAGATTTAGTCATTGTGAAAGGATTTCAGACACAGATGCATCTTGCTGTCTTTGTAGACCGATTAGAAAACAGATATGGCAGTATGAGCGCCCATCCTACACTACTGGAAGAGAAAAGAGTCAATGGCTCGCTATAGAATGGCAAAGCACCCTTATTTTTAGCCATGTAGGATGCTCCTATACAAATGTTCTCACAAGGAAATATTTGTTGTGAGGGATGATTAAATCACCATCCAACGATTCATCCTCACCAGCTGAAGTTGTTCGACTGCATACCGCTGACATCTTCTCACTTTCTTTATTCTCCCCTCTTTCCTCCTTTGCACCACATCCATCACCTCAATGAACTCTCTGCCTTTCTTAACTTGTAATGATAAAGAGACAGAGGACTACTTTTTTTCTCTCCCATAGATACAAAAAAAAAAAAGTTACATTAAAGGGGCAATACACAGTTGAAGCAATAACAAAGCGGACTCCTGCCTCTGTTTTTTTATTTTTTTAAATAGGGCCTGGAGAAATGTAACAACTCTTAAATTCATAGATGGAGCTATTGATGCAAAGACGGATCACCCAAGATATCAACATTATAGTTTTAAGCATATTTTCAGGCTATGCATTTACAATGTTCACAAACATTGGGGTAAAACCAGCTTATATTTTGTGTTCTGATGGGGTATGAAAGTTGAACTAAGCTCAAAGGCATTTATTTATACGTTATATTCTTCAATAATCAATGCATTTCTATCCTTAATTTATACGTTCAAAATTGGATGTAGCAACTGCAGATTGCCCCCTTAAAGCATGAACATGGTCAGGTATAGTACTTTTCGGGATATAGCAGGCATCTCTAATTATGAAGACCAAACAAAGGCAACTGATTAAAGAAATTGTAGATGAGAGGGCATGCTTATTTAGCACAGCTGTGCGATCACAGGTGCAAGGCGGATCCGTGTGCGGGTAGATCAGCGCAGCCGTGATAAAAACAAATGAAAGAAAGTTGTTTAGCACAACCTCGAGTGAACAATTGCTTTTCTACAACGGGTTACCAATTAGATAAAACACTTGATTTCGTTATGTATTCATAGGTTACTATTTCGTCCCTCAATTAAAATATAGGCCTAGTCCTGACACAAATCTTAGTTGTTAGCCAAACCGGCTGGTCGTTCATTCTATCCGTTAGGTTTCCGGAGCCGTGACCCACTCGTGAAGTATTTTTGTTCCATATCCAGTCGTTCGGCCTAAATGTTTATGGCAACGCTCTTATCCCTTGCTTGCTAGCTAACCAACTAAGGCTAACGCTGTCACGTCAAACTGTGTAGCCAGAATAACAGCAAAGTAGCTGTATTTGAGTTTGTTTAAGCTGTTTTCTATTGACATTTATTTGGATGCATCCATAACAATGAGCTAATGATGCACGATTTTCCCTGACATAGAACATTTGCTCTCCTGGTACACCAACACAGTCACTTCAAACGGAAGCAGGAACGACCGCACACTAGCTGCATTTAATTTAGTTTGATTCATGATTTCGACGGGCTGAGAAAATCTGTTTGTCTCGTCCTGACACCATTGTCCTCATTGGGACAGTGGAGATAGAATTTCAACAAATGTCAGAGACCGACAGCAACATTTGTACAACCCCCCCGTTGTTGCAAACCAAATGTAATGCCTCGATCAGACCGACATTGTTTGCGTTTTGGCACAACAGAAGTACATTCACTTCCAATGGAACGCTGCGTTTGCCTTGTATGCATATACTTGACAATATTAGCAAAAGGTGAATGTTAAACTTTATTGCACACATATAGAGTAACACTTTGGATTACATAATGGGGAAGTTTGACTGCAGAATTGATTGCACAGCATTGATGTTATGACACTGTCGGTCTGATTGAGGCGTTAGGCTAGAAGCACGGGAGATAATGTCTGGATCCTTTTATAGTGGAAATCAAGTTAATGAATGACCTGTCTGGGCTGATGGGACAGTGGATGCGCAGTGATTTCTCGGATGGAACAGAAAGCAATATGCCAATTTTTGCATTATAGGCTTACCCGTGCTAAACTGGTTATTTAGTATGGCTTAGACCGTGTCTCAACCAATCACAAAGCTTGTTTTGACCAACCTGTTGTAGAATTGTAACTTTAGATTTTTGTTGTTGCTTATATAATCAAATTCAATATTATTTTATTTTTGTGGTGTATTTGAATGACAGAATCACCACTTCGGCCCTAACTGTCAGCTGGTGACTACTACGCATTGGTAGTGAAGAGTAGCCTACTCCTATGAAGATGCCATTGACAGTGTAGAGGAAAGAACTGTGTCCTTACATGACTTCTACAGGTGCTTCCTGTTCTTGAAACCAAGATGGCAGATAACGTCTCTCTCTCTCTCTCTCTTCCCCTCTCTCTCTCTGTTTCACATTCTGACATACTAATAACTACTACTAACTCTGTTTCCACTCTCCTAGCACTGCATGTTTGAAACCAATCACATCTCTGCTAAAGTATGGTTGGGTTCTTCCAATGCTCGGTGGCTTTCTTCTTCTCCTTCTGCTTTCTCCTGAGGTAACTAAAAGCGACTGTAGGTATACTCTGCGGTTCTCTAACACGCTGTTGCTTAGTTTCTGACATTTCTTAAGGGGAAGTCCCTTGGTGTTTCTAGTTAGTGTATTACATGATGGTTATGCAAATATTGTTTACTTTCCTCATATGAGATAAGGACAAAACCTGTCTGGGGCTCCTAGGGGCGGTTTCGACAGACACACATGAAGCATAGTCCGAGACGAAATGTATTTTTAGACCAGGACTAGGCTTAATCTGTGTCCAAGAAGCGGGCCCCGAGTGACTGTCTTTTTGAAGGTGGTGCGTTGATCTGAAGTAATCTGTAAAAGAAAAAAGTAGTGAGTGCGGACCTTCCTTTCTTTTTATTTATAGTACTTTGCTCATATGCTAATGACAATGCGAAGTTAGCTGGGTGTTGGGAAAGAGAACTGGCTGGAATGTAATGTTGCAGCTCAGTAGATCTTCAGGCTGTCAGGAACTTAGAAAACTGGTCTGCTTGCTTTTTTAAAAATGTATTTAACTAGGGAAGTCAGTTAAGAACACATTCTTATTTACAACGACTGCCTAACCCAGCCAAACCCTAAACCAGACAATGTTGGGACAATTGCTCACCGCCCTATGGGACTCCCAATCACAGCCAGTTGTGATACAGCCTGGAATCAAACCAGGGTCTGTCGTGACACCTCTAGCACTGAGATGCAGTGCTTTACACCGCTATGTCAGTAAATCTTTAAATAATTTACCCAACAATGGGAGATCTGTGACAGCTAAGAAGATTAAAAATACTTTCTATGTCTGTGATGTGATTGCCCCACCTAGATAACTGTAAGTCGCTCTGGATAAGAGCGTCTGCTAAATGACTCAAATGCAAATGCAAGAGTACATCAACTTGAAATCAATTTGCATATACCAGATTTTTTTAAATACACTTTTTGATGAATTAAACATGTTCTAAGGACAAACTTTATTCAATTATAAGTGAATATTTGGCAATTAATTTAGCTTACCCATGTTTTAAATATTACTGTCATTTCTTCATTAGGATGGAGACAACACATTCAACAGGGCCAAGCTGATGAACATTGGCTATGCTGAGGCCCTGAAAGAGTACGACTACGACTGCTTTGTGTTCAGTGATGTGGACATCATCCCCATGGATGACCGCAACCCCTACAAATGCTTCAGCCAGCCCAGACACCTGTCTGTCTCCATGGACAAGTTTGGCTTCAAGTACGGCACAAAACTCAACCGACAACTTCTTTCTCATTTTCATTAATTGGGACTCTTCCTCAATTCATACAATGAGTACATAGCTAGAATAGTAGTAAACAAGTATATCTGTTTATGTTTAGTCTAACCTTTTCATTACTTGGCTCTTTGTATGGGCCAGATGAGAAATATTTTGTCTTTGTCTCATCCATAGGTTGCCCTATAACCAGTACTTTGGCGGTGTCTCAGCGTTAAGTAAGGAGCAGTTCCTGGAAATCAACGGCTTTCCCAACAACTACTGGGGCTGGGGTGGTGAAGATGACGACATTTTCAACAGGCAAGACAGTGCATTCCAATCCAAACAGACTTTTAAAGCATTACGGATGAGTCTATATTAAAGTCAGACTTGGCAAGAGGACATCATCCCTTTCTAATGTTACCGATGCATTGTCTAATGCTCATGCAAAACACAATCTATTCACCAGGGTGTTAGGGTCAGTCAATTCAGAAACTGAAATGGCATTTTTTTTTCAATATTTTTTTTTTTAATAAACTGAAAAGGAGAAGCTGTTTACTTAAAAAGTTGTCACGTTTTTAAAAACTTAAATCACTTCCTGAATTGAATTAGAATTGACCCCAACCCTGAATTCCACAGTATTTCCAACTTGTATGCAAAGTCCATTATAATAATAAACTCTGATTTCCACAGGTTGAGCTCCAGAGGAATGTCCATCTCTCGTCCAGATGGCGAGGTCGGAAAATGCCGGATGATCCGTCACGAGAGAGACAAACTAAACGACCCAAATCCTCAGAGGTAAAGCTTCAGATTAGAACAACCACATTCAACAGGTTCCCCACAATGTTGTACCTTTAAAAAAGAAAATGTAGATTTTAAGGGGAAAGTTTTTATTTCTTCATGATAGCATCAGCATTGTTACTCAGCCATCACAGCCAAGAAAATATTGGCTATTGTATGGCCCCAGAATTGACATATCAGTGCATCCCTAATATCTTCATAGGAGGATAGTAGACTGATGAGTCGTTTCCTTTGCAGGTTTGACAGAATACAACGCACGAGACTGACGATAAATACAGATGGGATCAGCTCTCTCAAGTACAAAGTCGTCAAAGTGGAAAAGGATGCTCTGTTCACGAAAAATCACAGTAGATGTGGGGAAACCTTAGTGAAAGTGGATAAATGTTAGTAGTTATTTTGCACATCCTTTATCACAAGGTGGAGGGCAGAGAAAGCACAGCGGAACCACGGAGTGCAGTACTGAGAATACTCTGAATTCTCCGGAACACGTGTATTTATTGTGGAAACAAATGGACAGCACTTGGATGAATGTGATGGCACAACAAGACCTCATAAATATCAGAGTGGATCAAAATGTTTGATCAACATGTTTGACTTCTAATGGCAGGACAAGGGAAAGGGCGTGGGATGAAGAAGTTATTTTGTATGTCATTTGTAATGAGTTGTCTTTGTGTAATTCTGTAAGGGAGAACTACTTGGTTTAAATGTGTATATAAGTTGTATACATTTGCATATAGTTAATACATATTTTATATATTGTTTCTTTCATTTTCGGCTTAGATATTTGAGATGATTATGGGTTTAATATATTTTTTTGCGGAAACGTTTCCCATGTTTGAAACTGTGTGAAAGGTCTTAATCACAATCTAAAAGCAACGATTGGTTTGGTTACTTATATATGTTTCTAAGAACATCACTTGTCTGCTGTGATTCTGTACGTTCACTACCTGTGACATGATCACTTGATGCTTCTTTACATTCAAACCCTATTCAGTACCTGTATGAATGATCACTTCCATGCTTCTTTACATTCAAGACCTGTTCACTACCTGTGACATGATCACTTCCATGCTTCTTTACATTCAAACCCTATTCAGTACCTGTATGAATGATCACTTCCATGCTTCTTTACATTCAAGACATGTTCACTACCTGTTACATGATCACTTCCATGCTTCTTTACATTCCAACCCTATTCAGTACCTGTATGAATGATCACTTCCATGCTTCCTTACATTCAAGACCTGTTCCCTACCTGTGACATGATCACTTGCATGCTTGTTTTACATTTTAATTATTCAAAATCTATTTTTATTGAATACATTTAACTTTAATTGTCCTGTTGGGCTATTGAATATATTAATTTATTATAGTTAAAATGATTGGAATATGTGTTTAATTGAATTGATTTCATTTCAAGTCTTCAATTGGGGACTCCAAAAGTGACTAGAGACCTAGCTCTGGATTTCCACCCTGTTACAAGGAAACCAGTAATGGATTAATTTGTGGTTAGTCAAATAATTAACAAGAAACACTAGTGAATCAGTCTAAGGAAATCCCAGACCTAGGGCAACATTGTTCACATTGTGGGAGGCAACCCGTGTGCCTAGGGAGACTAGAGTATTATTCATTTAGAAGTTAATCATTTCCTTTTCCCCATCACCTCACAACTTGGAACTTTATAACTGGGCAATAGTCCAGGTCTGATAAAAGTAGGTCTTGTAAGTTGATTGTGATGTCAAGAAAGCAGAGCAGTGCGTTATCACAGATAGACCTCTCACCGAGGTAAAGACAGTTTCAGGTTGGATATTCGCCTGTAGTTTTCCTTATGTCCACCAACAGCCGTTAGGGACCTTTCAACATACTGACAAATCTCATTTTTCACATTTCAATAGCTCTTTAACCATTCCTCCTAGCTAACCCGATGGCATAGACACACATTGCACACACTTTTTGTTGTTGTTGATTTACATCTTACACTATTTTAAATGATTTATTTACATTTTTGAATTTCAATAGCTCATTGGTCATAGGACCTACTCACTTCAAACAAGGTTCTGAATGTCCACTGACTACCCTTATATATTGCACAACCTTTAATTTGTCCATTTTCATCTCACAAGATTTTACATTAATTTTTCCAAAATGTAAAATGTCAACAGCTCCTTTGTCATGTGACCTACTGACTTCATACAAGGTTCAGAATGTCCACTCAGTGGGCCTACACATTGCACAACCTTTAGTTTGTCCATTTTCATCAACATGTTTTTACATTCATTTTTCACAATTTAAAATGTCAACAGCTCCTTGGTCATGTGACCTACTGACTTCAAACAAGGTGCAAAATGACCACTGACTACCCTTCTATATTGCACACTCTTGTTTAGGTACTGTAAAATCACATGGTGTAACGTACATTTTTCATAGTTTTACATTTCAATGGCTCCTTGTGACACACCTAAGAAGCGTGAAGTGGATATACACCCATATTGCATAAACTCTAGTCATGTATCTTCTATATAGTTATACATTAATATTAGTTTGACAATTAGGGGGTTCAGTCCAGTGTTGTGTTTGCCCTTTTCTTTAATATGTATCTATAATAACTGGTAGTTCTAAGGACTTATTTTCCCTGTTTTAAAAAATATTTTTCCACAGTATTTAACATAGGTACACAATAAGAGAGAGACAGATAGTATATCATTTCGTCGTTAATATCAACCATAAAGGAAAGGGGCAAAATCCGAGAGTCATGTTTGGTTTCCCAGGAGGTCTACCCCGGGGGATGGTAATAGAGGGGAGGTACGTGAGGCGAGCGTTGGCTCCCTCTGCTGGTAATACGGGAGCTGGGCACCCCGACACGGACAGCTCTAAATGGAGGTAATTCAAGGAAAGTGCCAACCAGCCGTGGAGGACAAATGAAAGGAGCATGGTGGCACACCGCGAGAGGGGAAACGGGGAGAGACCGATACCAAGCCACAATAGAGAAGTAGGACTGAGCCAAACTTAAGTGATTTTCTTTGTAAAGTTGTTTTTGC
>NW_026289535.1:115000-119691 GCF_023373465.1 Oncorhynchus keta | reverse complement strand
GGGTCTGTTTTAGGTGTTGTTCCCTTCAGAGGCATTGGGAGATTGCTTCATAGAGCCCCTGGAACGCGTTCATAAGCTGATCCTGGGTCTGTTTTAGGTGTCGTTCCCTTCAGAGGCATTGGGAGATTGCTTCATAGAGCCCCTGGAACACGTTCAGAAGCTGATCCTGGGTCTGTTTTAGGTGTTGTTCCCTTCAGAGGCATTGGGAGATTGCTTCATAGAGCCCTTGAACGCTGCTTCAGAAGCTGATCCTGGGTCTGAGCTTAGTGTTGTTCCCTCTTAGAGGCAGAACACAGGGTCAACACTTTTATCAGAAAACATTGCTCTTTATTACTCCTCTCCCTCCCTTTCTCCCTCCTCTCTGTCTGTGTCAGGGTTGAGTTTAATGATCAGTTTTGTTTGTTTGAACATTGTAGAGCATTCTAGAAGCCTCGGTGTCAGCCCACTGGACACACACTCGCTGAATCAACATTGCTTCGCACTGGACACACTGCTGAAATCAACATTGTTTCAAGTACTGGACACACACTGGTTGAATCAACATTGCTTCGCACTGGACACACACTGGTTGAATCAACGTTGTTCGCACTGGACACACACTGGTTGAATCAACGTTGTTTCGCACTGGACACACACTGGTTGGGAATCAACGTTGTTTCACACTGGACACACACTGGTTGAATCAACGTTGTTTGGACGGTTGAATCACGTTGTTTTCACGGACACACACTTGAATCAACTTGTTTCGAACTGGACACACACTGGTTGAATCAACGTTGTTTCGCACTGGAAACACACTGGTTGAATCAACGCTGTTTCGACACGAAACATACTGGTTGAATCAACGTTGTTTCACACTGGACACACACTGGTTGAATCAACGCTTGTTTCACACTGGAAACACACTGGTTGAATCAACGTTGTTTCGCACTGGACACATACTGGTTGAATCAACGTCTTTTCGCACTGACACATACTGGATTGAATCAACGTCGTTTCCACGTCATTTCAATGAAATTACATTGAACCAACGTGGAATAGACGTTGAATTGACGCCTTTGCCCAGTGGGAAGAGTGTTTGTTGTGTGTGGTTGAATTATATAGCAAATACTTTCAAAGCTGTCAGCATGTTCGCCCAATGGAAACAATGGAATAAAAAGATCAAAATGACTGTTGTCTTTCCTGTTCGCAGAGTGAGTCGGTGAAATACTTCCTGATAAACTGGACCGGATTGGCCAGCCGGTGAGTGGGCGGAGCTTTACCTTTCACATTTCATGTCAGAACCTCTGGCCACACCACTCCAATCTGTTAGTATTACTGACTATGTAATTACATTATTGTTGAATACTGTTGTTGTACATAAATGACAAACAAAACAATCAAAGAGCATGATAATATTACTGTTCTCCTCCTCTCTGCTCCTCTCTGCTCCCTACTCCTCCCCTCTGCCTCCATCCTTCCTCTCTACTCCTCCCTCTCTCCTCCATCCCAGCTCATCCCTCTCTCCTCCTCTCTGCTCCTCTCTCCTCCTCTCTCCTCCTCTCTCTCCTCCTCTCCTCCTCTCTCTCCTCCCCCTCTCTCCTCCCATCCTTCCATCTCTCCTCCTCTCTCCTCCATCCTTCCCTCCCTCTCTCCTCCTCTCTCCTCCTCTCTACTCCTCCCCTCTCTCCTCCATCCTTCCCTCCCTCTCTCCTCCTCTCTGCTCCTCTCTACTCCTCCCCTCTCCTCCATCCGTCCATCCCTCTCCTCCTCTCTCCTCCATCCTTCCCTCCTCTCTCCTCCTCTCTCCTCCTCCTCTCTCCTCCCTCTCTCCTCCATCCCCTTACATCCCCTCTCTCCCTCCTCTCTCCTCCATCCTTCCATCCCTCTCCTCCTCTCTCCTCCATCCTTCCATCCCTCTCTCCTCCTCCTCTCCTCTCATCCTTCCCTCTCCTCTCTCTACCTCTCCCCTCTCCTCCATCCTTCCATCCCTCCTCCCTCTCTCCTCCATCCTTCCATCCCTCTCCCTCCTCTCCCTCCTCTCTACCCTCCCCTCTCCTCCTCCCCTCCCTCTCTCCTCCATCCCTGCTCCTCTCTATCCTCTCTCTCCTCCATCCGTCCAGAACTATATCCTCCTAGTCCTCCATCCTTCCCTCCCTCTCCTTTCTCCTCCTCTCGACCCATCCTTCCCTCTCCTCCATCCTGTCCTCTCTCTCCTCCTCTTCCTCCATCCTTCATCCCTCTCCTCCATCCTTCCTCCATCCTTCCATCCCTCTCTCCTCCTCTCTCTCCATCCTTCCATCCCTCTCTCCTCCTCTCTCCTCCTCCTTCTACCCTCCTCCTCCTCTCTCCTCTCCGTCCATCTGTTCCTCCTCTCCTCCTCTCTACCTCCTCCCAGGTCCTCCATCAGTCCATCCCTCTCTCCTCCTCTCTCCAGAACTATATCCCTAGTCGGCAGGACATTCTGTTTTGCACGGAAGACGACTAAAGGAATCGTAGAACACGACTTTATCATAAAGAAGATTCCGTTTAAGATGGTTGATGTGGGGGGTCAGAGGTCACAGAGACAGAAATGGTTTCAGTGCTTCGACAGAATCACATCTAGACTGTTCATGGTGTCATCAGAGCAGACCAGGTAGGTGACAGACAGACAGACAGACAGACAGACAGACAGACAGACAGACAGACAGACAGACAGACAGACAGACAGACAGACACAGACCGAGAGACAGACAGACAGACAGACAGACAGACAGACAGACAGACAGACAGACAGACAGACAGACAGACAGACAGACAGACAGACAGATGAGTAGGTACACCCACCCACCAGACCTGAGACAGAGGTGTTGATGTAGCAGGTTTGGGGGTCCACATCTTCAGTTTTAGAGTCAGACAGGAAGGGAGACAGACTCACCTCCTCTCCCAGAGGTTCTGATGGAGGACCGAGGACAACGGCTGGTAGAGAGCATGAACATCTTTGAGAGATCGTGACAGACAGCTCTTCCTCAGATCATCCTCTTCCTCAACAAGACTGACCTGCTGGTGGAGACAGACCAGACTGACAGACAGACAGAATACAGGAGACCCTGCAGGCTGGAGGATGTACAGGTAGAATCTAACACACAGGACCTGAGTATATGACCTACAGGTAGAATCTGGGACCTACAGGTAGAATTTGGACCTACAGGTGAATCTAACACACATCTTACAGGTAGAATCTAACACTGGACCTGGGAGACATCTAACACACTGGACCTATAGGTAGGAATCTAACACACAGGACCTACAGGTAGAATCTAACACACTGGACCTACAGGTAGAGAGCTAACACACTGGACCTACAGGTAGAACAACAAGGACTACAGGTAGGATCTAACTCAAGGACGTGTCTAACACACATCCTACTTCTAACACACAGGACCTGGTACAGGTGGAGAAGCTAACACACAGGACCTACAGGTAGAATCTAACACACTGGACCTACAGAATACAGGGAGACCTCAGGTAGGCTAACACACTGGACCTACAGGTAGAATCTAACACACAGGACCTACAGGTAGAATCTAACACAGGACTGGTAGAATCTAACACACTGGACCTACAGGTAGAATCTAACACACAGGACCTACAGGTAGAATCTAACACACAGGACCTACAGGTAGGATCTAACACACTGGACCTACAGGTAGAATCTAACACACTGGACCTACAGGTAGGGATCTAACACACAGGACCTACAGGTAGGATCTAACACACAGGACCTACAGGTAGAATCTAACACACTGGACCTATAGGTAGAATCTAACACACTGGACCTACAGGTAGAATCTAACACACAGGACCTACAGGTAGGGATCTAACACACTGGACCTACAGGTAGAATCTAACACACAGGACCTACAGGTAGAATCTAACACACAGGACCTACAGGTAGAATCTAACACACAGGACCTACAGGTAGGATCTAACACACAGGACCTACAGGTAGGATCTAACACACAGGAACTACAGGTAGAATCTAACACAAGGACCTACAGGTAGGATCTAACACACAGGACCTGGTAGAATCTAACACACAGGACCTAGGTAGAATCTAACACACAGGACCTACAGGTAGAATCTAACACACAGGACCTACAGGTAGGATCTAACACACTGGACCTACAGGTAGAATCTAACACACAGGACCTACAGGTAGGATCTAACACACTGGACCTATAGGTAACACATACCTGACCAGGTACACAATCACACCTGACCAGGTACACAATCACACCTGACCAGGTACACACAAAACACACCTGACCAGGTACACAAACACACCTGACCAGGTACACAAACACACCTGACCAGGTACACACAATCACACCTGACCATGTACACACAATCACACCTGACCAGGTACACACAATCACACCTGACCAGGTACACACAATCACACCTGACCAGGTACACAAACACACCAGACCAGGTACACACAAACACACCTGACCAGGTACACAATCACACCAGACCAGGTACACAAACACACCTGACCAGGTACACAAACACACCAGACCAGGTACACACAATCACACCTGACCAGGTACACACAAACACACCAGACCAGGTACACACAATCACACCAGACCAGGTACACACAATCACACCTGACCAGGTACACACAATCACACCAGACCAGGTACAATCACACCTGACCAGGTACACAA
>NW_026289535.1:0-107500 GCF_023373465.1 Oncorhynchus keta | reverse complement strand
TCCAGACCTGTCCTCCCTCTCCAGACACTGTCCCTCTCTGCCTCCTCTCCTCCCTCTCCAGACACTGTCCTCTCTCTGCCTCCTCTCCTCCTCTCCAGACACTGTCCTCTCTCTGCCTCTCTCCTTCCTCCAGACCTCCTCTCCAGACACTGTCCTCTCTCTGCCTCCTCCTCCCTCTCCAGACACTGTCCCTCTCTGCCTCCCTCTCCTCCCTCTCCAGACACTGTCCCTCCTCTCTGCCTCCCTCTCCTCCCTCTACAGACACTGTCCCTCTCTCTGCCTCCTCTCCAGACACTGTCCCTCTCTCTGCCTCTTCTCCTCCCTCTCCAGACACTGTCCCTCTCTCTTGCCTGTCTCCTCTCCTCCTCTCCAGACACTGTTCCTTCTGTTTATGTGAGTGTCCTTATGTCTTCCTTCTCCTCCTTCTTCCAGAGTGAGTGCCTATCCGTTCTCTGTGAG
This sequence comes from Oncorhynchus keta, assembly GCF_023373465.1. Classification (NCBI taxonomy): domain Eukaryota; kingdom Metazoa; phylum Chordata; class Actinopteri; order Salmoniformes; family Salmonidae; genus Oncorhynchus; species Oncorhynchus keta. The sequence goes on along the minus strand of NW_026289535.1, from coordinate 107,041 downwards.
TGTGTCTATAGCCTACTGTGTGTATCCGTTCTCTGTGAGTGTGTCTATAGCCTACTGTGTGTATCCGTTCTCTGTGAGTATACTGTAAACTGTGTCAAAACACACTACTACTATCACCACTAACCCCAACGTCACCCTGACGTTTGTACAGTTTCTCATTGTTGTATCTTCTAACTGTTGTTGTTGTTGTTGTTGTTGTTGTTGTTGATTGCACTGGATGAAATCTCATATAGCGAAATTGATTGAAAAAAACCCAGATTGTTCTGGAAAAACAGAAGAGAGGAGGAGGTGTTGTGCACATGTATTGTTTGGTCTGTGTTTGTTTTTCTACTGGCTAGCCTTGGTTCTGTTGTGATAAATACAACACTATGTTTGTTTTTCTACTGGCTAGCCTTGGTTCTGTTGTGATAAATACAACACTATGTTTGTTTTTCTACTGGCTAGCCTTGGTTCTGTCCTGATAAATACAACACTGTGTTTGTTTTTCTACAGGCTAGCCTTGGTTCTGTTCTGATAAATACAACACTGTGTTTGTTTTTCTACAGGCTAGCCTTGGTTCTGTTGTGATAAATACAACACTATGTTTGTTTTTCTACAGGCTAGCCTTGGTTCTGTTCTGATAAATACAACACTATGTTTGTTTTTCTACTGGCTAGCCTTGGTTCTGTTGTGATAAATACAACACTATGTTTGTTTTTCTACTGGCTAGCCTTGGTTCTGTTGTGATAAATACAACACTGTGTTTGTTTTTCTACTGGCTAGCCTTGGTTCTGTTGTGATAAATACAACACTGTGTTTGTTTTCTACTGGCTAGCCTTGGTTCTGTTGTGATAAATACAACACTATGTTTGTTTTTCTACTGGCTAGCCTTGGTTCTGTTGGGTAGATAAATACAACACTATGTTTGTTTTTCTACTGGCTAGCCTTGGTTCTGTTCTGATAAATACAACACTATGTTTGTTTTTCTACTGGCTAGCCTTGGTTCTGTTGTGATAAATACAACACTATGTTTGTTTTTCTAGCCTTGTCTCTAGAGCTAGCCTTGGTTCTGTTGTGATAAATACAACACTATGTTTGTTTTTCTACTGGCTAGCCTGGTTCTGTTCTGATAAATACAACACTATGTTTGTTTTTCTACTGGCTAGCCTTGGTTCTGTCCTGATAAATACAGCACTGTGTTTGTTTTTCTACAGGCTAGCCTTGGTTCTGTCCTGGATAAATACAACACTGTGTTTGTTTTTCTGTTCGACAGGCTAGCTCTGGTTCTGTCCTGATAAATACAACACTGAAATTCGCTGACCCCACGCCTCACTGTCTCCTTATTGTGTTTGTACTGTTCTTAGTGTGTGTGTGTGTGTGCTTCGTCTTCGCCTCCCGAGTCCGTATGGGAGCTGCAGCGAGACAGACAAGACAGTAACTAATGTTGTATATCACGAAATTGGGGAGGAACTAACTGACCTTGGATCAGTCTATGGAGGTCTGTTTATTCCAAACCTGACAGGCTGATTACACTGGGAGCATTGCAAAATACATTAAGAAATCTATATTATTCAATTATTGCAGCCACACTCAGCTCGTAAGGCCAACGAGTGTCTGCGTTGCCAAGGGCTAAAATAGAAGTCACTTCTATCGACGCAGATTACGCCTGTAGTCCTGCCCCTCCTATCTCCCTCATTGGTTTGGTGAAGCAGGTACACACGTGCCATCTCCTCATTGGTTTATAGAAGCAGGTACCCACGCGCATCTCCTCATTGGTTTATAGCAGCAGGTGCCATCTCCTCATTGGTTTATAGGAGCAGGTGCCATCTCTTGCTGGTTATACCTACGTAGGTGACTGAAAGACCAACGGACACAAGCTAATTTATGAAAATTGCCATTTGCAATCTAAAGTCCAGAGGAGAAAAAGCTTGGAAGGAGGAGATATATATATATATGGTACATATACTAGTACTGTATATATATATATATATATATATATGGTACATATACTAGTACTGTATATATATATGGTATTATTATACTAGTACTGTATATATATATATATATATATATTATTATATATATATATATATATATATATATTATATACAGCTTGGAAGGAGGACATATACTAGTAGATGACTAGAAACAATTTGGTTGACCATTTTACGTGTGGATTAATTTGGTGGAGTAGAGGACCTTGTGCATTTCTGGTAAAATAACAACTCAATGTTTATATCCCAGGACAAATTAGCTAGCAACAGCTAGCTAGTTAAATAGGAACATATTAGCTAGCAACAGCTAGCTAGTTAAATAGGACATATTAGCTAGCAACAGCTAGCTAGTTAAATAGACATATTAGCTAGCAACAGAGCTAGTAGCTATTAGCAAACAGCTAGCTAGTTAAATAGGACAAATTAGCTTAGCAACAGCTAGCTAGTTAAATAGGACAAATTAGCTAGCAACAGCTAGCTAGTTAAATAGGACAAATTAGCTAGCAATAGCTAGTTAAATAGGGGACATATTAGCTAGCAAGTGCAAGCTAGCTAGCTAAATTTCTAAAATGTTAAATGCTTTTGACCTGTCCCCAAATTAATGTAATTGTTTCAGAGTTTGTTTTGATATTTTTAACCTGCGTGTCGTGATCGCGTTTGGGTAAAATACATGGTGCGTCGATGGTGCATGGCCGGTTTGGGTTCCGTGTAACTAACTGACCTTGGATCAGTCTAACTAACTGACCCCAGCAGGAGCCTGTCTAGTCCAAACCTAACTAACTGACCCCAGCATCGACCTTAGCAGAGACACTAGCTAACTGACCTTGGATCAGTCTATGGAGGCCTGTTTAGTCCAAACCAACTAACTGAACATCGACCTTAGCAGAGACACTAGCTAACTGACCTTGATCAGTCTATGGAGGCCTGTTTAGTCCAAAAACCCAATCCACCGACCCCAGCATCGACCTTAGCAGAGACACTAAACTGACCTTGGATCAGTCTATGGCGGCCTGTATAGCAAACTGATGTCCTACATTCTGGTCTTTTTCCTGCTGATCTGAGTTCATTTTTAGCCGATACATTCAGCTACAGAGATGGAAGAGGGGGGGGAGAGAGAGAAAGAAACATGGACAATGGCCTGGTTTAGTCAGAGGGAGGGAGGGGAGCAGGAGAGACGGGAGAGAGATAGAGGGAGGAGAGGGAGGGAGGAGATAGGGAGAGGGGTTGAGAAAGGGAAGAGAAGAGAGAGGAGGAGAGAATAGGAAAGAGAGGGAAGTTAAAGGGGAGTGGGGAAAAGGAAGGGGAAGAGAAAGAGAGACAGGAAATGGGGAGGGATAGAGAGTAAAGGGGAGGAGAGAGAAAGAGAGACAGGAAATGGGGAGGGATAGAGAGTAAAGGGGAGGAGAGAGAAAGAGAGACAGGAAATGGGGAGGGATAGAGAGTAACGGGGAGGAGAGAGAACGACAGCAAAGATCTAGAGAGAAAAGGAGATAGGAGAAGGGGTCATGTTTCCTATTCACATAGTAACACACACTTCCTGCTCAGAGACAAATGGAGCAACTGAAAAAATTAACAACTCACACACACACAGACAGACACACACACACACACACACACACACACACACACACACACACACACAGACACACACACACACACACACACACACACACACACACACACACACACACACACACACACACACACACACACACACACACACACACACACACACACACACACACAGACACAGACAGACACCACATTAGACAGAATATACCACCCTCCCCCTCTCAAACCAACCCCTGTGGCGCCCTACAAAGCCAGGGAGAGAAGGAAAGAGAGGAAAGAGGAGGGATGGAAAAGAGAGGAGAGTTTAAATGGAAAGAAACTCTTCGTTTATAGTAGAGTTCAGTCCAGATGGAAGGAAACTCTTCGTTTATAGTAGAGAGTTCAGATGGAAAGAAACTCTTTGTTTATAGTAGAGAGTCAGATGGAAGGAAACTCGTCGTTTATAGTAGAGAGTTCAGATGGAAAGAAACTCTTCGTTTATAGTAGAGAGTTCAGATGGAAGGAAACTCTTCGTTTATAGTAGAGAGTTCAGATGGAAAGAAACTCTTCGTTTATAGTAGAGTCCAGATGGAAAGAAACTCTTCGTTTATAGTAGAGAGTTCAGATGAAAGAAACTCTTCGTTTATAGTAGAGAGTTCAGATGGAAAGAAACCCTTCGTTTATAGTAGAGAGTTCAAATGGAAAGAAACTCTTCGTTTATAGTAGAGAGTTCAGATGGAAAGAAACTCTTCGTTTATAGTAGAGGAGAAGAGAACACAGGACTTGAAACCCTTCGTTTATAGTAGAGAGTTCAGATAGAATGAAACCCTTCGTTTATAGAGAGTTCAGATGGAAAGAAACTCTTCGAGGAAACTCTTCGAAGAGAGTTCAGAACATAGTAGAGAGTTCAAATGAAAGAAACTGCTTCAGATGAAAAAATAAACTCTGCTTATAGTAGAGAGAGAAGAGAACACAGGACTTCTTGTCCTTCCAGACCACTGAGTGTGTTTTTGTTTGTACAAAAACAATAGTTGCACTGAAACCTCTCCTCATGTAACCCTGTACACACACACACACCCCCCCGGGCAACCCAAACCGTGATGACATTGAATCAACATGGAAAACTGATTAGATGTGAAGAAGTCAGGGAGTCTTTTATTCACCAACTGGCAACCTAAATACAACGACACGGTGACATTCTGTTGTTGATTTCATCCAATGACACGGTGACATTCTGTTGTTGATTTCAGCCAATGACACGGTGACATTCTGTTGTTGATTTCAGCCAATTGACATTATATTATTATATACATGGTACATATATACTAGTACTGTAAATCAAAACTATTAGGTTGAAGTGATGGTACATATACTAGTACTGTATATATTATTATATACATGGTATATATACAGTACTGTACAAACACAAAACCAGTGGCTGTGTGTATTTATATCTATATATTGTTATATGTGTGTATATATATGCAGTACTGTATATATATATCTGATTATTTACATGGTGTGTGTGTACTGTATATATATCTATATATGATGTGTATATGATAGAGTACTGTATATATATATATCTATATATTGTTATATACATGGTCCTATATACTAGTACTGTATATATTTATATCTATATTGTTATATACATGGTATAAAGCTGAACTGTATATATATATCTATATATGATATTTAATAACATAGGGTATATATCTATATATGATTATTTACTGGTATATATACTAGTACTATATATATATATATCTATATATTGTTATATACATGGTATATATACTAGTACTGTATATATTATTATATATGATTATTTACATGGTACATATACTAGTACTCTGTATATATATCTATATATGATTATTTCAGATGTTAGTGATATATATATATATCTATATATTGTTATATACATGCTAGTTGATATTATATACTAGTACTGTAAATCTGGAACTCAGAGGTTAAGTGATGTGGCTGAGGGACTGAACAACTCTGGAAACCAGATGTTAGTGATGTGTGTGTGTAGACTGTTGACTGTGTGTGTGATGTTAGTGATGTGGTTGTGTGACTGTTGACTGTGTGTGTGATGTGTGTGTGTGTGGAGGTCCTAGACTTTGGTTAAGCTGAGATTTCCTCGAGGGCTGTTGGACTAAAGCTGAACTCTGGAGGACACACTCTCAGATGTTAGTGATGTGGCTGTTAGACTGTTGACTCTGGACACTCTCAGATGTTAGTGATGTGGCTGTTAGACTGTTGACTCTGGACACTCTCAGATGTTAGTGATGTGGCTGTTGGACTGTTGACTCTGGACACTCTCAGATGTTAGTGATGTGGCTGTTAGACTGTTGACTCTGGACACTCTCAGATGTTAGTGATGTGGCTGTTAGACTGTTGACTCTGGACACTCTCAGATGTTAGTGATGTGGCTGTTAGACTGTTGACTCTGCACACACAGATGTTAGTGATGTGGCTGTTAGACTGTTGACTCTGGACACTCAGATGTTAGTGATGTGGCTGTTAGACACACACACACACACACACACACACACACACACTCTCACTGTTAGACTGTTGACTACACCAGCTGTTGGATGGACTCTGAACTGAAGTCTATACACACACTGATAACACATTCAACCTACATACAAACACACAGTATTCATCATTGTCCCTAGTAGTGGGTCGTGTGGTTCCTATGTCAGACCGTTTTATCTGACATGACACTAAAATCACACACCAGGATCAATAGTTTTCCCCCACAGTGTTGATTCTATGTCAGAAGTTTCTATCATTTCAGAAGGGCCTAGTGGTTAGGCGTTGGCCTAGCGGTTAGACCTAGCGGTTCAACGTTGGCTCACGGTTAGAGCGTTGGCCTACACCTAGCGGCGAGCGTTGGGCTCAGCGTTGGCCTAGCGGTTAGGCGTTGGATCGGTTGGCCCGGTTAGTAGCGTTGGTAGCGTTGTTAGGCCTAGCGGTTAGACGTTGGCCTAGCGGTTTATCGTTGGCATTGACTAGTGGTTAGGAGCGTTGGCCTAGCAGAGCGTTGACTAAGCGGTTGGTTAGAGCGTTGGCACACCACAGTTTCACAGCGTTTAGTTTTTCCCCCACAGCGTTGGCCTAGTGGTTTCGTTGGACGTAGTTAGGAGTGTTGGACTAGCGGTTAGAGCGTTGGCCTAGTGGTTAGACAGCGTTGGCCTAGTTACAGCGTTGGCCTAGAGCGTTGGCCTAGTGGTTAGGCGTTGGACTAGTGGTTAGCGTTGGCCTAGTGGTTAGAGTGTTGGACTAGTGGTTAGAGCGTTGGACTAGTGGTTAGAGCGTTGGCCTAGTGGTTAGAGCGTTGGCCTAGTGGTTAGAGCGTTGGCCTAGTGGTTAGAGCGTTGGCCTAGTGGTTAGAGTGTTGGACTAGTGGTTAGAGCGTTGGCCTAGTGGTTAGAGCGTTTTATCCTAGTGGTTAGCGTTGACACAGTGGTTAGAGCGTTGGCCTAGTGGTTAGAGCGTTGGCCTAGTGGTTAGAGCGTTGGACTAGTGGTTAGAGCGTTGGCTAGTGGTTAGAGCGTTGGCCTAGTGGTTAGAGCGTTGGCCTTGGTTAGAGCGTTGGCCTAGTGGTTAGAGCGCGTTGGCCTAGTGGTTAGAGCGTTGGCCTAGTGGTTAGAGCGTTGGCCTAGTGGTTAGGCGTTGGCTAGTGGTTAGAGCGTTGGCCTAGCGTGGTTAGAGCGTTGGCTAGTGGTTAGAGCGTTGGCCTAGTGGTTAGAGCGTTGGACTAGTGGTTAGAGCGTTAGTGGTTAGAGCGTTGGCCTAGTGGTTAGAGCGTTGGCCTAGTGGTTAGAGCGTTGGCCTAGTGGTTGAGCGTTGGCCTTGGTTAGAGCGTTGGCCTAGTGGTTAGAGCGTTGGCCTTGGTTAGAGCGTTGGCCCGGTTAGGAGCGTTGGCCTAGCGGTTAGAGCGTTGGACTAGTGGTTAGAGCGTTGGCCTAGTGGTTAGGAGCGTTGGCCTAGTGGTTAGAGCGTTGGCCTAGTGGTTAGAGCGTTGGCCTACGGTAGTGGTTAGAGCGTTGGCCTAGTGGTTGGCCTAGCGGTTGGGAGCGTTGGCCTAGTGGTTAGAGCGTTGGCCTAGTGGTTAGAGCGTTGGCCTAGCGGTAGTGGCCTTTAGAGCGTTGGACTAGTGGTTAGTGGTTAGAGCGTTGGCCTAGTGGTTAGAGCGTTGGACTAGTGGTTAGAGCGTTGGCCTAGTGGTTAGAGCGTTGGACTAGTGGTTAGAGCGTTGGACTAGTGGTTAGAGCGTTGGCCTGGTGGTTAGAGCGTTGGCTAGTGGTTAGAGCCTAGTGGTTAGAGCGTTGGCCCTAGTGGTTAGAGCGTTGGCCTAGTGGTTAGAGCGTTGGCCTAGTGGTTAGAGCGTTGGCCTAGTGGTTAGAGCGTTGGCCTAGTGGTTAGGCGTTGGTTGTGGTTAGAGCGTTGGCTAGTGGTTAGAGCGTTGGCCTAGTGGTTGGTTGGCCTAGTGGTTGGAGCGTTGGACTAGTGGTTAGAGCGTTGGCCTAGTGGTTAGAGCGTTGGCATAGTGGGTTAGAGCGTTGGGTTAGAGCGTTGGACTAGTGGTTAGAGCGTTGGCCTAGTGGTTAGAGCGTTGGCCTAGCGGTTAGAGCGTTGGCCTAGCGGTTAGAGCGTTGGCCTAGCGGTTAGAGCGTTGGCCTAGCGGTTAGAGCGTTGGCCTAGCGGTTAGAGCGTTGGACTAGCGGTTAGAGCGTTGGCCTAGTGGTTAGAGCGTTGGACTAGTGGTTAGAGCGTTGGCCTAGTGGTTAGAGCGTTGGCCTAGTGGTTAGAGCGTTGGCCTAGTGGTTAGAGCGTTGGACTAGTGGTTAGAGCGTTGGCCTAGTGGTTAGAGCGTGGTGGCCTGGTATAGTGGTTAGCGTTGGACTAGTGGTTAGAGCGTTGGCCTGTGGTTAGAGCGTTGGCTAGTGGTTAGGCGTTGGCCTCGTGGTTAGAGCGTTGACTAGTGGTTAGAGCGTTGGACTAGTGGTTAGAGACATTGGTGGTTAGAGCGTTGGCCTAGTGGTTAGGGCGTTGGACTAGTGGTTAGGGCGTTGGCTAGTGGTTAGAGCGTTGGACTAGTGGTTTGAGCGTTGAACTAGTGGTTAGAGCATTGGACTAGTGGTTGGATATATTGGGTGGTGTAGGGCAGGGTGGTGTAGGGCAGGGTGGTGTAGGGCAGGGTGGTGTAGGGCAGGGTGGTGTAGGGCCGGGTGGTGTAGGGCAGGGTGGTGTAGGGCCGGGTGGTGTAGGGGAGGGTGGTATAGGGCAGAGTGGTGTAGGGCCGGGTGGTGTAGGGGGTGGTGTAGGGCAGGTGGTGTAGGGCCGGGTGGTGTAGGGCAGGGTGGTGTAGGGCCGGGTGGTGTAGGGGAGGGAGGTGTAGGGCCGGGTGGTGTAGGGCAGGGTGGTGGTGGTGTAGGGCCGGGGTGGTGTAGGGCAGGGTGGTGTAGGGCCGGGTGGTGCAGGGGAGGGTGGTATAGGGCAGAGTGGTGTAGGGCCGGGTGGTGTAGGGCAGGGTGGTATAGGGCAGGGTGGTGTAGGGGCAGGGTGGTGTAGCCGGGTGGTGTAGGGGAGTGGGGTGGTGTAGGGCCGGGTGGTGTAGGGGAGGGTGGTATAGGGCAGAGTGGTGTAGGGCCGGGTGGTGTGGGGCAGGGTGGTGTAGGGCAGGGTGGTGTAGAGCCAAGTGGTGTAGGGCAGAGTGGTGTAGGGCAGGGTGGTGTAGGGCAGGGTGGTGTAGGGCAGGGTGGTGTAGGGCAGGGTGGTGTAGGGCAGGGTGGTGTAGGGCAGGGTGGTGTAGGGGAAATCACTAAACGCATCGGCTTCAGGAAACACTCACTCAATTCATGCTCCACTTTTAAATAATAAAACAAGCATGAAATTCATTTTAATTTTAATTTTAAATGAGACATTTCCCCCTGTCGTTTTAACATAAACCTCATTAAGTTACACATTTCATTTCCCCCTGTCGTTTTAACATAAACCTCATTCAGTTACACATTTCATTTCCCCCTGTCGTTTTAACATAAACCTCATTCAGTTACACATTTCATTTCCCCCTGTCGTTTTAACATAAACCTCATTCAGTTACACATTTCATTTCCCCCTGTCGTTTTAACATAAACCTCATTCAGTTACACATTTCATTTCCGCTTTAACATAAACCTCATTCAGTTACACATTTCATTTCCTGTCGTTTAAACCTCATTCAAACATTTCATTTCCCCCTGTGGTTTTAACATAAAACCTCATTCAGTTACACATTTCATTTCCCCCTGTCGTTTTAACATAAACCTCATTCAGTTACACATTTCATTTCCCCCTGTCGTTTTAACATAAACCTCATTCAGTTACACATTTCATTTCCCTGTCGTTTTAACATAAACCTCATTCAGTTACACATTTCATTTCCCCTTGTCGTTTTAACATAAACCTCATTCAGTTACACATTTCATTTCCCCCTGTCGTTTAACATAAACCTCATTCAACATTTCATTTCCCCTGTGGTTTAACATAAACCTCATTCAGTTACACATTTCATTTCCCCCTGTCGTTTTAACATAAACCTCATTCAGTTACACATTTCATTTTCCCCTGTCGCCATAAACCTCATCAGTTACACATTTCATTTCCCTGTCGTTTTAACATAAACCTCATTCAGTTACACATTTCATTTCCCCTGTCGTTTTAACATAAACCTCATTCAGTTACACATTTCATTTCCCCCTGTCGTTTTAACATAAACCTCATTCAGTTACGTTTTTAACATAAACCTCATTCAGTTACACATTTCATTTCCCCCTGTCGCTTTAACATAAACCTCATTCAGTTACACATTTCATTTCCCCTCCCATTCAGTCACATTTCATTTCCCCGTCGTTTTAACATAAACCTCATTCAGTTACACATTTCATTTCCCCTGTCTTTTAACCCTCATTCAGTCGTTTAACATAAACCTCATTCAGTTACACATTTCATTTCCCTGTCGTTTTAACATAAACCTCATTCAGTTACACATTTCATTTGGGGTCGTTTTAACATAAACCTCATTCAGTTTTTTAACATAAACCTCATTAACATAAACCTCATTCAGTTACACATTTCATTTCCCCTGTCGTTTTTTAACATAAACCCCATTCAGTTCAGTTTTAACATAAACCTCATTCAGTTACAAACATAATATTCAGTTACACATTTCATTTCCCCCTGTCGTTTTAACATAAACCTCATTCAGTTACACATTTCATTTCCCCCTGTCGCTTTAACATAAACCTCATTCAGTGGTCGAAATAAACCTCATTCAGTTACACATTTCATTTCCCCCTGTTTTAACATTCATTCAGTTACTTCTCATTCAGTTACACATTTCATTTCCCCTATCGTTTTAACATAAACCTCATTCAGTTACACATTTCATTTCCCCTGTCGTTTTAACATAAACCTCATTCAGTTACCATTTCATTTCCCCCTGTCGTTTTAACATAAACCTCATTCAGTTACACATTTCATTTCCCCCTGTCTTTAACATAAACCTCATTCAGTTACACATTTCATTTCCCCTGTCGTTTTAACATAAACCTCATTCAGTTACACATTTCATTTCCCCTCCTCGTTTTAACATAAAACCTCATTCAGTTACACATTTCATTTCCCCCTGAACATAAACCTCATTCAGTTACCATTTCACTACCCCCTGTCGTTTTAACCCCCTCTCCAGTCACTTCATTTCCTCAGTCTTTAACATAAACCTCATTCAGTTACATCATTTCCCTCCTCGTCTTTAACATTTCCCCTAACATAAACCTCATTCAGTTACACATTTCATTTCCCCCTGTCGTTTTAACATAAACCTCATTCATCACTACACATTTCATTTCCCCTCGTTTTAACATAAACCTCATTCAGTTACACATTTCATTTCCCCTTTAACATAAACCTCATTCAGTTACTAATTTCATTTCCCCCTGTCGTTTTAACATAAACCTCATTCAGTTACATTTCACTACCCCTGTTACCAACCAGACACAAACAAATACAGGTGTCTTTTCAATTAACTCTATCGTTCTTCAGTGGGAAATCATCATTATGGGACAGTACTTCTCCTTTTGCTGACTCGGTCAAAGTGTCTTTCGGATTCTAATGAACCCTTAACCCCTACCCTCTCCATCACTACCCCCTCCTCAGTCTAATTAACCCTCTCCATCACTACCCTTCCTCAGTCTAATTAACCCTCTCCATCACTACCCCTCCCTCAGTCTAATTAACCCTCTCCATCACTACCTCCCTCAGTCTAATTAACCCTCCATCACTACTCCTCCCTCAGTCTAATTAACCCTCTCCATCACTACCCCTCCTCAGTCTAATTAACCCTCTCCATCACTACCCTCCCTCAGTCACTAATTAACCCCTCCCCTCAGTCTAATTAACCCTCCATCACTACCCTCCCTCAGTCTAATTAACCCTCTCCATCACTCCCCCTCCCTCAGTCTAATTAACCCTCTCCATCACTACCCCTCCTCAGTCTAATTAACCCTCTCCATCAGTCCCTCTAATTAACCCTCCCATCACTACCCCTCCTCAGTCTAATTAACCCTCTCCATCACTACCCCTCCCTCAGTCTAATTAACCCTCTCCATCACTACCCTTCCTCAGTCTAATTAACCCTCTCCATCACTACCCCTCCTCAGTCTAATTAACCCTCTCCATCACTACCCCTCCCTCAGTCTAATTAACCCTCTCCATCACTCCCCACTCCCTCAGTCTAATTAACCCTCTCCATCACTCCCCTCCCTCAGTCTAATTAACCCTCTCCATCACTACCCCCTCCCTCAGTCTAATTAACCCTCTCCATCACTACCCCTCCCTCAGTCTAATTAACCCTCTCCATCACTACCCTCCTCAGTCTAATTAACCCTCCATCACTACTCCTTCTCAGTCTAATTAACCCTCTCCATCACTACCCCTTCCTCAGTCTAATTAACCCTCTCCATCACTACTCCTTCTCAGTCTAATTAACCTCTCCATCACTACTCCTTCCTCAGTCTAATTAACCCTCTCCATCACTTCCTCCTCAGCTTGGGGACACTTGTGCCATATGTTAGGAAGGGAACATGTGAACGTGCAAATGGAGGGGCAGGGGGATGGGTGATTTGGGACTCCGCCTTAGAGGACTTCATCAGTGTGCACTTGTTCTGATTCTCTACTCTATAAGTGTACATTCGTTCACTACCCATCATGCATTTCAAAGTATAGGATTGTTGGTTTTAGCCCTGAATGCTGATTGGCTGACAGCCGTGGTATATCAGACCTCATGACTGGAGGGAGTATCCACCAATACAATCCATCCCCTTTAGATCCCTGAAGGGGCGGAGTCCAACCGGGAGAAGGGGAGGGAATCACAATGTAGCCACTCTCCTTGCTCACTCTCTCTCTCTCTCTCCTCACTCTCTCTCTCTCTCTTCTCACTCTCTCTCTCTCTCTTCTCACTCTCTCTCTCTCTCTCTCTCACTCTCCTCACTCACTCTTCTCTCTCTCTCACTCTCCTCACTCACTCTCACTCTCTCTTCTCTCTCTCTCTCTCTCTCCTCACTCACTCTCACTCTCCTCTCTCTCCCTCTCCTCACTCACTCTCAACATACCAAGTCAGGAAAACATTGACACCCGTGGTTGAAATATCAAAACAGTATCTTTATTTATTTTCCTGGGAGATGATCAACTTCTCTCCCAATGGGACTCTCTCCAGTCACTCTCTCTCAACATACAACGTCAGGAAAACAATCATGACAAATTAAACTGTGTTCGTCCAAACGTGTGTCAAAACAGTATCTTTATTTATTTTCCTGGGAGATGATCAGTAACAGTCTACTATAACCTCGTCAGTGGGAGGTGTCACTACAGTCTACTAGTCAACGTCAGTGTGAGAAACAGTCTACAAATTAAGTGTGTGTCAGTAACAGTCTATAACGTCAGTGTGTGAGGTGTCAGTAACAGTCTACTATAACCTCGTCAGTGTGTGAGGTGTCAGTAACAGTCTACTATAACCTCGTCAGTGTGTGAGGTGTCTGTAGCGTTCAGAATGTCCTCCAGTAGAGAGAGGGGTGAGTTCTGGACATGGTCACTACTCTGTGATAACACACTCTGCCTCTCCTCTAGACCCAATGACCACAGCACCTCACACACCCTCGCACTACCCTCACACACACTCTTCCCCGTCGACCTATCGCAGGCTTCGGAACCAGCCCCGTCTGTCCTATCAGAATCTCTGTTCTTGTTCGGCCTATCACAACCTACTTCCCTGGACTCTTTAACCCAATCAGATCCTCTCTTCTCCTGTAACTTCCTCGTGACCTCCCGCTCCCAAACCTGACCCTCAGATCAAAAGTCACCTTGGCAACTGTTGTGTCGTCAGTTGTCATGGCACCTTTCCCTAGCGACCGGGACGGACACACCGCGTCTCGTAGTCGTAGCAACAGACTACAGGCTTTTAAAGCTACAGGTCTGTCGCAATCAAACAGGCCATTGAATAACGCTGTTATAACACCGAGCTCCACCAACCGAGACAGACCACACACTACAGATGTAGTTGGGTGTGTGTGTGTGAGGGGGGTGTGTGTGTCAGTTGGGGTGTGTGTTAGAAGGGGTGAGGGCTGGCTTGGCGTCACAGCGTAGGGATGTGTGAGGTCAGTGTGTGTTAGTAGGTTTGTCCCTCCAGAGCCACCGTAAGGGGGAGGAGTTGACCCCAGCTCTGACTCCTGGTGACCTGGTAGTGTTTCCTCCATCAGGAGCTCAACCAGCTCCAGGGTGTGAACTTTGACCTCCCAGTCCAGATCAGTGCTGCCCAGCGATAGGACAGAACACAGCGAGGAGGAGGAAGATGATGGGTGTGTCTTTAGCCAGCTGATGAAGAACTGGACCACAGCACGTCTGGGGAAGCCCTCTGAATCCTGAGACAGGATGTCTAGTAACTGACCCAGGATCTGTTCCTGAAGAGAACACACAGAGTAACAACAGTTAACTGTATAACAGTAACAACAGTTAACTGACCCAGGGTCTGCTCCTAGAGAGAACACACACAGTAACACCAGTTAACTGACCCAGGGTCTGCTCCTAGAGAGAACACACACAGTAACACCAGTTAACTGACCCAGGGTCTGCTCCTAGAGAGAACACACACAGTAACACCAGTTAACTGTATAACAGTAACACCAGTTAACTGTATAACAGTAACACCAGTTAACTGTATAACAGTAACACCAGTTAACTGACCCAGGATCTGTTCCTGAAGAGAACACACACAGAGTAACAACAGTTAACTGACCCAGGGTCTGCTCCTGGAGAGAACACACACAGTAACACCAGTTAACTGACCCAGGATCTGCTCCTAGAGAGAACACTGCTCCTAGAGAGAACACAGTTAACTGACCCAGGGTCTGCTCCTAGAGAGAACACACACAGTAACACCAGTTAACTGACCCAGGATCTGCTCCTAGAGAGAACACACACAGTAACACCAGTTAACTGACCCAGGATCTGCTCCTAGAGAGAACACACACAGTAACACCAGTTAACTGACCCAGGGTCTGCTCCTAGAACTGAGAACACACACAGTAACACCAGTTAACTGACCCAGGATCTGCTCCTAGAGAGAACACACACAGTAACACCAGTTAACTGACCCAGGGTCTGCTCCTAGAGAGAACACACACAGTAACACCAGTTAACTGACCCAGGATCTGCTCCTAGAGAGAACACACAGAGTAACACCAGTTAACTGAGGATCTGCTCCTAGAGAGAACACACACAGTAACACCAGTTAACTGATAACAGTAACCAGGGGGTCTGCTCCTAGAGAGAACACACAGTAACACCAGTTAACTGACCCAGGATCTGCTCCTAGAGAGAACACACACAGTAACACCAGTTAACTGTATAACAGTAACACCAGTTAACTGACCCAGGGTCTGCTCCTAGAGAGAACACACACAGTAACACCAGTTAACTGACCCAGGATCTGCTCCTAGAGAGAACACACACAGTAACACCAGTTAACTGACCCAGGGTCTGCTCCTAGAGAGAACACACACAGAGTAACACCAGTTAACTGACCCAGGGTCTGCTCCTAGAGAGAACACACACAGAGTAACACCAGTTAACTGACCCAGGGTCTGCTCCTAGAGAGAACACACACACAGAGTAACACCAGTTAACTGACCCAGGATCTGCTCCTAGAGAGAACACACACAGAGTAACACCAGTTAACTGTATAACTGTGTACTGAAGGCTCAGTACACAGTATACAGTGGGGCAAAAAAGTATTTAGTCAGCCACCAATTGTGCAAGTTCTCCCACTTAAAAAGATGAGAGGCCTGTAATTTTCATCATAGGTACACTTCAACTATGACAGATAAAATGAGAAAAAATTCCAGAAAATCACATAGTAGGATTTTTAATGAATTTATTTGCAAATTGTGGTGGAAAATAAGTAACACAAAGACTACAGCTGCTATTCATTTCCTTTTACTGTTTGCGATTCACTAATGATTCTTTTTGATTCGATTCACCGCGATTGAACCGGATTCCAACTACTAAAATGGCGAATCGAATCATTTGATTCGTCAAAATGTATTGTTTTAAAATATTAGAGTTTTATGAATTAAACAAATCTTCATAAAACATTTTTTTTTAAACAAAACAAAAAAGATATATATATACAAATATTCATAAAAAAAACATGTGTATATAATATTTTAAAACAATATATATATATATATATATATAAATGTGAGGCGGGGCATGTGTTATACAGTAAATGAAATGTGTAGGTCAGAGTCTCACCTGTGTCTGGTTCCCTGGCTCCCCCTGCTGGTCACTGAGTGGTAGTGTCCTGGCCAGGGCAGAGATGGCACTAGCCCTCACATAGCTCTCCTGATCACACAGCGCCTCCAGCAGGATAGGAGTGACGGTGCAGCTTAACGCCTCACACAGCTGGCCGAGGAACTCCAGAGTGGAGTCTCGAACCTCCCAACGCACGTCACACACACGCTTCTTTAGCACGGGCAGGAGGTCTGTTACGACACACACACACACACACACACACACACACACACACACACACACACACACACACACACACACACACACACACACACACACACACACACACACACACACACACACACACAGATATATTGATGTTGACTCCTGAACCTTCAGTGACCAGATATATTGACTCCCTGTACCTTCAGTGACCAGATATATTGACTCCGGTACCTTCAGTGACCAGATATATTGACTCCCTGTACCTTCAGTGACCAGATATATTGACTCCCTGAACCTTCAGTGACCAGATATATTGACTCCCTGAACCTTCAGTGACCAGATATATTGACTCCTGAACCTTCAGTGACCAGATATATTGACTCCCTGTACCTTCAGTGACCAGATATATTGACTCCCTGAACCTTCAGTGACCAGATATATTGACTCCTGAACCTTCAGTGACCAGATATATTGACTCCCTGTACCTTCAGTAACCAGATATATTGATGTTGACTCCCTGAACCTTCAGTGACCAGATATATTGACTCCTGAACCTTCAGTGACCAGATATATTGACTCCCTGAACCTTCAGTGACCAGATATATTGACTCCTGTACCTTCAGTGACCAGATATATTGACTCCTGAACCTTCAGTGACCAGATATATTGACTCCCTGTACCTTCAGTGACCAGATATATTGACTCCCTGAACCTTCAGTGACCAGATATATTGACTCCCTGAACCTTCAGTGACCAGATATATTGACTCCCTGTACCTTCAGTGACCAGATATTCAGTGACCAGATATATTGACTCCCTGAACCTTCAGTGACCAGATATATTGACTCCTGAACCTTCAGTGACCAGATATATTGACTCCTGAACCTTCAGTGACCAGATATATTGACTCCCTGAACCTTCAGTGACCAGATATATTGACTCCCTGAACCTTCAGTGACCAGATATATTGACTCCCTGAACCTTCAGTGACCAGATATATTGACTCCTGTACCTTCAGTGACCAGATATATTGACTCCCTGAACCTTCAGTGACCAGATATATTGACTCCCTGTACCTTCAGTGACCAGATATATTGACTCCTGAACCTTCAGTGACCAGATATATTGACTCCCTGAACCTTCAGTGACCAGATATATTGACTCCCTGAACCTTCAGTGACCAGATATATTGACTCCCTGTACCTCCAGTGACCAGATATATTGATGTTGACTCCCTGAACCTTCAGTGACCAGATATATTGATGTTGACTCCCTGAACCTTCAGTGACCAGATATATTGATGTTGACTCCCTGTACCTTCAGTGACCAGATATATTGATGTTGACTCCCTGAACCTTCAGTGACCAGATATATTGATGTTTGATTGGTTCTCTGTACCTTCAGTGACCAGATATATTGATGTTTGATTGGCTCTCTGTACCTTCAGTGACCAGATCAGCCAGTGAGTGAGGCTCTGCAGACACACGAAGCCACCTCAACATGGCCTGGTAGTTCTTCTGGAGCACCTGAACACAGGAGACAGAAGGAACACACACACACCCACACACACATACACATACACATACACACACACACAGTGGTCATTAATCCACTAGGAAACTAGGAGACAGGAGAGAAACCAAACTGAGTTAGATGTTGTGTGTTGGGTGTTTGTAAGGTGTGTCTCACGGTGGGGTCTGAGTCAGGGTTCTGTAGGTTCTGCACTAGAACATGGAACACTTCCGCCACCCGTTCCACAGCTCCTAAAATAACAACGCTTTTTAAAAATTCATTTGGTTCGCTTAAACATGATTGTATTCCTGAACACGCTCCCAGAGTCTAGATTCTCACCAGGGCAGGTGCTAAGGCTAGCCAGGGAGTCTAGGCAACACCTCTGGACCTTGCTGCAGCCAATCAGGTTGGTGGATGCTTTGCTACAGCCAATAGCAGCCTTGCTCTCGGGTGAGGGGGAGTGGCCGTTACAGATCCTCAGGAGTGACACCACAGCAAGGATGACGGAGGCAGATGAATCCTGAGAGAGAGAGAGAGAGAGAGAGAGAGAGAGAGAGAGAGAGAGAGAGAGAGAGAGAGAGAGAGAGAGAGAGAGAGAGAGAGAGAGAGAGAGAGAGAGAGAGAGAGAGAGAGAGAGAGAGAGAGAGAGAGAGAGAGAGAGAGAGAGAGAGAGAGAGAGAGAGAGAGAGAGAGAGAGAGAGAGAGAGAGAGAGAGAGAGAGAGACAGAGAAGAGAGAGAGAGAGAGAGAGGAGAGAGAGAAGAGAGAGAGAGAAGAGAGAGAGAGAGAGAGAGAGAGAGAGAGAGAGAGAGAGAGAGAGAGAGAGAGAGAGAGAGAGAGAGAGAGAGAGAGAGAGAGAGAGAGAGAGAGAAATAGAGAGAGAAATAGAGAAAGATTGAAAGAATTAACAAAAAAACAGAGCCAACTAGAATGCTATTTGGCCCTACACAGAGAGTACACAGCGGCAGAATACCTGACCACTGTGACTGACCCAAAATTAAGGAAAGCTTTGACTATGTTCAGACTCAGTGAGCATAGCCTTGCTATTGAGAAAGGCCGCCGTAGGCAGACATGGCTCTCAAGAGAAGACAGGCTATGTGCTCACTGCTCACAAAATGAGGTGGAAACTGAGCTGCACTTCCTAACCTCCTGCCCAATGTATTACCATATTAGAGAGACATATTTCCCTCGGATTACACAGATCCACAAAGAATTCAAAAACAAATCCCATTTTTAAAAACTCCCATATCTACTGGGTGAAATTCCACAGTGTGCATCACAGCAGCAAGATTTGTGACCTGTTGCCACGAGAAAAGGGCAACCAGTGAAGAACAAAGACCATTGTAAATACAACCCATATTTATGCTTATTTATTTTATCATCTTGTGTCCTCTACTATTTGTACATTGTTAAAACACTGTATATATATATAATATGACATTTGTAATGTCTTTATTGTTTTGAAACTTCTGTATGTGTAATGTTTACTGTTAATATTTATTGTTTATTTCACTTTATATATTCACTTTATATATTATCTACCTCACTTGCTTTGGCAATGTTAACACATGTTTCCCATGCCAATAAAGCCCTTGAATTGAATTGAATTGACAGAGATTGAAGGACCATATGAAAAAGAGGGGGATTTGTCCAGCCGCCCCCAAATTCAGGTAGTGACAATAGTAAATCCCTCTACTGCTATGGGATATGCTATCCGTCTCTAAGGGCCATGACAAACACACAAGAGTAGTGGAGAAGGACAGTCTCTTACCATGTCTGTTACGATAGACTCTTACCATGTCTGTTACGATAGACTCTTACCATGTCTGTTATGATAGACTCTTACCATGTCTGTTACGATAGACTCTTACCATCTGTTATGATAGACTCTTACCATGTCTGTTATGATAGACTCTTACCATGTCTGTTATGATAGACTCTTACCATGTCTGTTACGATAGACTCTTACCATGTCTGTTATGATAGACTCTTACCATGTCTGTTATGGTAGACTCTTACCATGTCTGTTATGGTAGACTCTTACCATGTCTGTTATGATAGACTCTTACCATGTCTGTTACGATAGACTCTTACCATGTCTGTTACGATAGACTCTTACCATGTCTGTTACGATAGACTCTTACCATGTCTGTTACGATAGACTCTTACCATGTCTGTTACGATAGACTCTTACCATGTCTGTTACGATAGACTCTTACCATGTCTGTTACGATAGACTCTTACCATGTCTGTTATGATAGACTCTTACCATGTCTGTTATGATAGACTCTTACCATGTCTGTTATGATAGACTCTTACCATGTCTGTTATGATAGACTCTTACCATGTCCGTTACGATACTCTTACCATGTCTGTTATGATAGACTCTTACCATGTCTGTTACGATACTCTTACCATGTCTGTTATGATAGACTCTTACCATGTCTGTTATGATAGACTCTTACCATGTCTGTTACGATACTCTTACCATGTCTGTTACGATACTCTTACCATGTCTGTTATGATAGACTCTTACCATGTCTGTTATGATAGACTCTTACCATGTCTGTTATGATAGACTCTTACCATGTCTGTTACGATAGACTCTTACCATGTCTGTTACGATAGACTCTTACCATGTCTGTTATGATAGACTCTTACCATGTCTGTTATGTAGGGAGCGCTGGACACGGAGACGCAGAGCAGAGAGACACAGGAGGGTTTGTGGTTGAGATGATGCAGCAGGAGAGAGAGAGAGCTACGACCCTCCGTCTGTCTGTCCTGGTCAGTCTGTCTGTTATCGGTCTGTTGATCAGTCTGTCTGTTATCGGTCTGTTGACCAGTGTGTCTGTGGTCAGTCTGTTGATCAGTGTGTCTGTGGTCTTCATCAGTCTGTCTGTGGTCTTCATCAGTGTGTCTGTGGTCTGTCTGTTGATCGGTGTGTCTGTGGTCAGTCTGTTCATCAGTGTGTCTGTCATTGGGCCAGTCCAGCAGAGTTACTCCAGTAACCATCTGTAGAGGTCCCAGCAGAACAGCTACGATCTTCTGTCTGAGGCCTGGAGGACTGAAACAATACCCAGTTAGTCAGTCAGCTACGACCTTCTATCTGAGGACTGAAACAATACCCAGTTAGTCAATCAGCTACGACCTTCTATCTGAGGACTGAAACAATACCCAGTTAGTCAATCAGCTACGACCTTCTATCTGAGGACTGAAACAATACCCAGTTAGTCAATCAGCTACGACCTTCTATCTGAGGACTGAAACAATACCCAGTTAGTCAGTCAGCTACGACCTTCTATCTGAGGACTGAAACAATACCCAGTTAGTCAATCAGCTACGACCTTCTATCTGAGGACTGAAACAATACCCAGTTAGTCAGTCAGCTACGACCTTCTATCTGAGGACTGAAACAATACCCAGTTAGTCAATCAGCTACGACCTTCTATCTGAGGCCTGGAGGACTGAAACAATACCCAGTTAGTCAGTCAGCTACGACCACGCTGTGTCTGTGGTCGTGTCTGTGTGTCTGTGGTCGTGTCAGTGGTCGTGTCAGTGTGTCTGTGGTCGTGTCTGTGTGTCTGTGGTCGTAGCTGTGTGTCTGTGGTCGTAGCTGTGTGTCTGTGGTCGTAGCTGTGTGTCTGTGGTCATGTCAGTGGTCGTGTCTGTGTGTCTGTGGTCGTGTCTCTGTGGCTGTGGTCGTGTCTGTGTGTCTGTGGTCGTAGCTGTGGTCGTGTCTGTGTGTCAGTGGTCGTGTCTCTGTGGCTGTGGTCGTGTCTCTGTGGCTGTGGTCGTAGCTGTGTGTCTGTGGTCGTAGCTGTGTGTCTGTGGTCGTAGCTGTGTGTCTGTGGTCGTAGCTGTGTGTCTGTGGTCGTAGCTGTGTGTCTGTGGTCGTAGCTGTGGTCGTGTCTGTGTGTCAGTGGTCGTGTCTCTGTGGCTGTGGTCGTGTCTCTGTGGCTGTGGTCGTAGCTGTGTGTCTGTGGTCGTAGCTGCGTGTCTGTGGTCGTAGCTGTGTGTCTGTGGTCGTAGCTGTGTGTCTGTGGTCGTAGCTGTGGTCGTGTCTGTGTGTCAGTGGTCGTGTCTCTGTGGCTGTGGTCGTGTCTCTGTGGCTGTGGTCGTAGCTGTGTGTCTGTGGTCGTAGCTGTGTGTCTGTGGTCGTAGCTGTGTGTCTGTGGTCGTAGCTGTGTGTCTGTGGTCGTAGCTGTGTGTCTGTGGTCGTAGCTGTGTGTCTGTGGTCGTAGCTGTGGTCGTGTCTGTGTGTCTGTGGTCGTGTCTGTGGTCGTGTGTCTGTTACCAGGTCTCCGGATGGAGGGTGGCGGCGGCACACAGAGCAGCGTCAGAGGGATTCTGGGAGTTCAACATGGACGCCATCAGAGAGACGAGTCTGGAGTCACACGGACCGGACCTGCAAAATCAAAACTTGACCATCTTATTGAACAATCTGACGTTACATGTTCATATTACAAGGTGTGTGTAGTCAGTGTGTGTGTAGTCAGTGTGTGTAGTCAGTGTGTGTAGTCAGTGTGTGTGTGTGTGTGTGTGTGTGTGTGTGTGTGTGTGTGTGTGTGTGTGTGTGTGTCTGTAGTCAGTGTGTGTGTGTGTGTGTGTGTGTGTGTGTGTGTGTGTGTGTGTGTGTGTGTGTGTCTGTAGTCAGTGTGTGTGTGTGTGTGTGTGTGTGTGTAGTCAGTGTGTGTGTGTGTGTGTGTGTGTGTGTGTGTGTGTGTGTGTGTGTGTGTAGTCAGTGTGTGTGTGTGTGTGTGTAGTCAGTGTGTGTGTGTGTGTAGTCAGTGTGTGTGTGTGTGTAGGACTGAGTGAGGACAGAGAGAAGGAGACTAATCTTACTGGACAAGTCCATGTAGTCCCTCCCCCGTTTCAGTGATTTTTTAAAACTAAATAAACAGCACGTTGTCGTAGCAACCTGGTTACCTTGGAAACACAAGCGATGTTCAGAATCAACCCAGCACCATAATGCGGTGCGATCACCAAACACACCTGTATGTAGCCAGCAGGACGTCCATTAGAGGCTGAGCCACTGCTCCTTCTCGGACCAACCCCTCCAGAGACCTCAGGACTCGCCTGATCACCGAGCCCCGCAGAGGAGCCTCCAGCTCGGGGAGAGTCAGGGCCAGCAGCCTCAGCCCCTGGAGCACCTGGTCACACGTCATAACAAGAGAAGACCATTATAAAAACACCTTCAGAAACACATCATTGTTAAAAGGTTCGCAGCGTGAAAACCTGTTGTTATTCTCATAACTCTATATATATATATATATATGAGATCCCGCAGTGCTAGAGGCCTTAGGTCCTCGCGAGCGGGGCAGCGGTCTAAGGCAATGATCCCGCAGTGCTAGAGGCCTTAGGTCCTCGCGAGCGGGGCAGCGGTCTAAGGCAATGATCCCGCAGTGCTAGAGGCCTTAGGTCCTCGCGAGCGGGGCAGCGGTCTAAGGCAATGATCCCGCAGTGCTAGAGGCCTTAGGTCCTCGCGAGCGGCGTAGCGGTCTAAGGCAATGCATCCGCAGATGCATCACTACAGATCCGGGTTCGATCCCGGGCTGTGTCGCAGCCGGCCGCGACAGGGAGTCTCACGAGGCAGCGCACAATCGGCCCAGCGTCGTCCAGGTTAGGGGAGGACTTGGCCGGCCGGGAGCCAACTGTATATAACAACATGTCCACATTTATCTATACGCCAACAGTGAGCAACAACACCTAATTTATCATAACTATTAGATAACAAATAATAATTGCTAAATTGCCTCGTATATTGGAGGACTCACTAAACACTAAACAGAGAACATCCCATGTCATCTACTGCCTCTGATCTGGAGGACTCACTAAACAGAGAACATCCCTGATCATCTACTGCCTCTGATCTGGAGGACTCACTAAACACTAAATAGAGAACATCCCTGGTCATCTACTGCGTCTGATCTGGAGGACTCACTAAACACTAAACAGAGAACATCCCTGGTCATCTACTGCCTCTGATCTGGAGGACTCACTAAACACTAAACAGAGAACATCCCTGGTCATCTACTGCCTCTGATCTGGAGGACTCACTAAACACTAAACAGAGAACATCCCTGGTCATCCCTACTGCCTCTGATCTGGAGGACTCACTAAACACTAAACAGAGAACATCCCTGGTCGTCCCTACTGCCTCTGATCTGGAGGACTCACTAAACAGAGAACATCCCTGGTCGTCCCTACTGCCTCTGATCTGGAGGACTCACTAAACAGAGAACATCCCTGGTCATCCCTACTGCCTCTGATCTGGAGGACTCACTAAACAGAGAACATCCCTGGTCGTCCCTACTGCCTCTGATCTGGAGGACTCACTAAACAGAGAAACGCGGATAAACGTGGATGAACATGGTATTGCCTTCACTGATTGCACATAAAGGAAGGTAGTTCCTACATGATACTTCCTTTGTTATCCAACTGATCTTGTGTCAAATCAAATCAAATCAAATTTATTTATATAGCCCTTCGTACATCAGCTGATATCTCAAAGTGCTGTACAGAAACCCAGCCTAAAACCCCAAACAGCAAACAATGCAGGTGTAAAAGCACGGTGGCTAGGAAAAACTCCCTAGAAAGGCCAAAACCTAGGAAGAAACCTAGAGAGGAACCGGGCTATGTGGGGTGGCCAGTCCTCTTCTGGCTGTGCCGGTAGAGATTATAACAGAACATGACCAAGATGTTCAAATGTTCATAAATGACCAGCATGGTCGAATAATAATAAGGCAGAACAGTTGAAACTGGAGCAGCAGCACAGTCAGGTGGACTGGGGACAGCAAGGAGCCTTCATGTCAGGTAGTCCTGGGGCACGGTCCTAGGGCTCAGGTCAGTTGAAACTGGAGCAGGAGCATGGCCAGGTGGACTGGGGACAGCAAGGAGTCCTCATGTCAGGTAGTCCTGGGACATGGTCCTAGGGCTCAGGTCCTCCGAGAGAGAGAAAGAAAGAGAGAAGGAGAGAATTAGAGAACGCACACTTAGATTCACACAGGACACCGAATAGGACAGGAGAAGTACTCCAGATATAACAAACTGACCCTAGCCCCCGACACATAAACTACTGCAGCATAAATACTGGAGGCTGAGACAGGAGGGGTCAGGAGACACTGTGGCCCCATCCGAGGACACCCCGGACAGGGCCAAACAGGAAGGATATAACCCCACCCACTTTGCCAAAGCACATCCCCCACACCACTAGAGGGATATCTTCAACCACCAACTTACCATCCTGAGACAAGGCCGAGTATAGCCCACAAAGATCTCCGCCACGGTACAACCCAAGGGGGGGGCAACCCAGACAGGCCGACCACAACAGTGAATCAACCCACCCAGGTGACGCACCCCCCAGGGACGGCACGAGAGAGCCCCAGCAAGCCAGTGACTCAGCCCCGTAACAGGGTTAGAGGCAGAGAATCCCAGTGGAAAGAGGGGAACCGGCCAGGCAGAGACAGCAAGGGCGGTTCGTTGCTCCAGAGCCTTTCCGTTCACCTTCCCACTCCTGGGCCAGACTACACTCAATCATATGACCCACTGAAGAGATGTCCTTTCTGTCATCCTGTGAACCCCGTTCATTGCTGCTTGCAGCTATAATTATCTGTCTTCAACCACTTCTTCTCCTCCCCTCCCCTCCTTTCCTTTCCCTCCCATCTCCTCTAGGGGCACCGCTGTAAAAAGAAAAAAATTATATATATATATATAATATATTCTCAATCAACCAATCGTACCTGGGTGTGGCTGTCTGACTCCAGAGAGCTCTCCAGGTGCTTCAAGATCTCCATGGTGATGGAACACCCGCTTCCTGGACTTGTCTCCATGGTTACGTCCAATTCTACCTCTTCCTTATTGGGTGGAACAGTGAGGCCATTCCCCTGGGTTGTGTGTGAGGTTGTAGCCGGCTGGTGGAAGGTTAGGAGGCGGGCCAGGAGGTGATTTGCGGCCGAGGCGACGAATAGGCTGGGGTCAGTCTGTAGCTGGAGGAGGGGTTTGGTCAGGCCTGAGGAGATACAATCAAATACATTTGCTTCGTAAAACAACAGGTGTAGACTAACAGTGAAATGCTTTCTTATACGGGCCCTTCCCAACAATGAGGAGAGAAAGACAATAGAGAAATAATAGATAAACACAACATGTAATAATAAATACACAACAACAACATGGCTGAGAGTACCAGTACTGAGTTGATGTGTAGGGGTACAAGGTAATAACATGGCTGTATACACAGAGTACCAGTACTGAGTTGATGTATAGGGGTACTAGGTAATAACATGGCTGAGAGTACCAGTACTGAGTTGATGTGTAGGGGTACTAGGTAATAACATGGCTGTTTACACAGAGTACCAGTACTGAGTTGATGTGTAGGGGTACTAGGTAATAACATGGCTGTTTACACAGAGTACCAGTACTGAGTTGATGTGTAGGGGTACAAGGTAATAACATGGCTGTATACACAGAGTACCAGTACTGAGTTGATGTGTAGGGGTACTAGGTAATAACATGGCTGTATACACAGAGTACCAGTACTGAGTTGATGTGTAGGGGTACTAGGTAATAACATGGCTGTATACACAGAGTACCAGTACTGAGTTGATGTGTAGGGGTACTAGGTAATAACATGGCTGTTTACACAGAGTACCAGTACTGAGTTGATGTGTAGGGGTACTAGGTAATAACATGGCTGTATACACAGAGTACCAGTACTGAGTTGATGTGTAGGGGTACTAGGTAATAACATGGCTGTATACACAGAGTACCAGTACTGAGTTGATGTGTAGGGGTACTAGGTAATAACATGGCTGTATACACAGAGTACCAGTACTGAGTTGATGTGTAGGGGTACTAGGTAATAACATGGCTGTATACACAGAGTACCAGTACTGAGTTGATGTGTAGGGGTACTAGGTAATAACATGGCTGTATACACAGAGTACCAGTACTGAGTTGATGTGTAGGGGTAATAGGTAATAACATGGCTGTATACACAGAGTACCAGTACTGAGTTGATGTGTAGGGGTACTAGGTAATAACATGGCTGTATACACAGAGTACCAGTACTGAGTTGATGTGTAGTGGTAATAGGTAATAACATGGCTGTATACACAGAGTACCAGTACTGAGTTGATGTGTAGGGGTACTAGGTAATAACATGGCTGTATACACAGAGTACCAGTACTGAGTTGATGTGTAGGGGTACTAGGTAATAACATGGCTGTATACACAGAGTACCAGTACTGAGTTGATGTGTAGGGGTACTAGGTAATAACATGGCTGTATACACAGAGTACCAGTACTGAGTTGATGTGTAGGGGTACTAGGTAATAACATGGCTGTTTACACAGAGTACCAGTACTGAGTTGATGTGTAGGGGTACTAGGTAATAACATGGCTGTATACACAGAGTACCAGTACTGAGTTGATGTGTAGGGGTACTAGGTAATAACATGGCTGTATACACAGAGTACCAGTACTGAGTTGATGTGTAGGGGTACTAGGTAATAACATGGCTGTATACACAGAGTACCAGTACTGAGTTGATGTGTAGGGGTACTAGGTAATAACATGGCTGTTTACACAGAGTACCAGTACTGAGTTGATGTGTAGGGGTACTAGGTAATAACATGGCTGTATACACAGAGTACCAGTACTGAGTTGATGTGTAGGGGTACTAGGTAATAACATGGCTGTATACACAGAGTACCAGTACTGAGTTGATGTGTAGGGGTACTAGGTAATAACATGGCTGTATACACAGAGTACCAGTACTGAGTTGATGTGTAGGGGTACTAGGTAATAACATGGCTGTATACAGAGTACCAGTACTGAGTTGATGTGTAGGGGTACTAGGTAATAACATGGCTGTATACACAGAGTACCAGTACTGAGTTGATGTGTAGGGGTACTAGGTAATAACATGGCTGTTTACACAGAGTACCAGTACTGAGTTGATGTGTAGGGGTACTAGGTAATAACATGGCTGTATACACAGAGTACCAGTACTGAGTTGATGTGTCGGGGTACTAGGTAATAACATGACTGTATACACAGAGTACCAGTACTGAGTTGATGTGTAGGGGTACTAGGTAATAACATGGCTGTTTACACAGAGTACCAGTACTGAGTTGATGTGTAGGGGTACTAGGTAATAACATGGCTGTATACACAGAGTACCAGTACTGAGTTGATGTGTAGGGGTACTAGGTAATAACATGGCTGTTTACACAGAGTACCAGTACTGAGTTGATGTGTAGGGGTACTAGGTAATAACATGGCTGTTTACACAGAGTACCAGTACTGAGTTGATGTGTAGGGGTAATAGGTAATAACATGGCTGTTTACACAGAGTACCAGTACTGAGTTGATGTGTAGGGGTACTAGGTAATAACATGGCTGTATACACAGAGTACCAGTACTGAGTTGATGTGTAGGGGTACTAGGTAATAACATGGCTGTATACACAGAGTACCAGTACTGAGTTGATGTGTAGGGGTACTAGGTAATAACATGGCTGTTTACACAGAGTACCAGTACTGAGTTGATGTGTAGGGGTACTAGGTAATAACATGGCTGTATACACAGAGTACGAGTACTGAGTTGATGTGTAGGGGTAATAGGTAATAACATGGATGTTTACACAGAGTACCAGTACTGAGTTGATGTGTAGGGGTACTAGGTAATAACATGGCTGTTTACAAGGATACACAGAGTACCAGTACTGAGTTGATGTGTTGGGGTACGAGGTAATAACATGGCTGTATACACAGAGTACCAGTACAGAGTTGATGTGTAGGGGTACTAAGTAATAACATGGCTGTATACACAGAGTACCAGTACTGAGTTGATGTGTAGGGGTACTAGGTAATAACATGGCTGTTTACAAGGATACACAGAGTACCAGTACTGAGTTGATGTGTTGGGGTACGAGGTAATAACATGGCTGTATACACAGAGTACCAGTACAGAGTTGATGTGTAGGGGTACTAAGTAATAACATGGCTGTATACACAGAGTACCAGTACTGAGTTGATGTGTAGGGGTACTAGGTAATAACATGACTGTATACACAGAGTACCAGTACTGAGTTGATGTGTAGGGGTACTAGGGTTAGGGTTAGGGTTAGACTACCTGGCCAGTTTAGATAGATAACTGACTACCTGACCAGTTTAGATAGCTGGCTAGACTACCTGACCAGTTTAGATAGCTGGCTAGACTACCTGACCAGTTTAGATAGCTGGCTAGACTACCTGACCAGTTTAGATAGCTGGCTAGACTACCTGACCAGTTTAGATAGCTGGCTAGACTAACTGACCAGTTTAGATAGCTGACTAGACTACCTGACTAGTTTAGATAGCTGACTAGACTACCTGACCAGTTTAGATAGCTGGCTAGACTACCTGACCAGTTTAGATAGCTGACTAGACTAACTGACTAGATTAGATAGTTGGCTAGACTAACTGACTAGTTTAGATAGCTGACTAGACTACCTGACTAGTTTAGATAGCGGACTAGACTACCTGACCAGTTTAGATAGCTGACTAGACTACCTGACCAGTTTAGATAGCTAGCTAGACTACCTGACCAGTTTAGATAGCTGGCTAGACTACCTGACCAGTTTAGATAGCTGGCTAGACTACCTGACCAGTTTAGATAGCTGGCTAGACTACCTGACTAGTTTAGATAGCTGTCTAGACTACCTGACCAGTTTAGATAGCTAACTGACCAGTTTAGATAGCTGTCTAGACTACCTGACCAGTTTAGATAGCTAACTGACCAGTTTAGATAGCTGTCTAGACTACCTGACCGGTTTAGATAGCTAACTGACCAGTTTAGATAGCTGGCTAGACTACCTGACTAGTTTAGATAGCTAACTGACCAGTTTAGATAGCTGTCTAGACTACCTGACCAGTTTAGATAGCTAACTGACTAGTTTAGATAGCTGGCTAGACTACCTGACTAGTTTAGATAGCTGACTAGACTACCTGACTAGTTTAGATAGCTGTCTAGACTACCTGACCAGTTTAGATAGCTAACTGACTAGTTTAGATAGCTGGCTAGACTACCTGACTAGTTTAGATAGCTGACTAGACTACCTGACTAGTTTAGATAGCTGGCTAGACTACCTGACTAGTTTAGATAGCTGGCTAGACTACCTGACTAGTTTAGATAGCTGACTAGACTAACTCACCAATCTAAATAGTGTTGGCTGACATGTCTAATTGAGTGGCTGACACAACAAGCGAATAACAACTGCTGACGCAGAGTCTACCGTGTTTATTCTACTATTCTAATTGTCAACAGTATGTGTATTCTACTATTCTAATTGTCAACAGTATGTGTATTCTACTATTCTAATTGTCAACAGTATGTTTATTCTACTATTCTAATTCTCAACAGTATGTTTATTCTACTATTCTAATTGTCAACAGTATGTGTATTATTCTATTATTCTAATTGTCAACAGTATGTGTATTCTACTATTCTAATTGTCAACAGTATGTGTATTCTACTATTCTAATTGTCAACAGTATGTTTATTCTACTATTCTAATTGTCAACAGTATGTGTATTCTACTATTCTAATTCTCAACAGTATGTGTATTCTACTATTCTAATTCTCAACAGTATGTGTATTCTATTATTCTAATTCTCAACAGTATGTGTATTCTACTATTCTAATTCCCAACAGTATGTGTAGTCTACTATTCTAATTCCCAACAGTATGTGTAGTCTACTATTCTAATTCTCAACAGTATGTGTATTCTACTATTCTAAATCTCAACAGTATGTGTATTCTACTATTCTAAATCTCAACAGTATGTGTATTCTACTATTCTAAATATCAACAGTATGTGTATTCTACTATTCTAATTCTCAACAGTATGTGTATTCTACTATTCTAATTCTCAACACTATTCTAATTAACAGTATGTGTATTCTACTATTCTAATTCTCAACAGTATGTGTATTCTATTATTCTAATTCTCAACAGTATGTGTATTCTACTATTCTAAATCTAACAGTATGTGATTCTAATTCAGACAGTATGGTCTGGCTTTCTCAACAGTATGTATTCTACTATTCTAAATAACATGTAAATTCTATATTTAATCTCAATGTTAATTGAAAAACAGTAAAGTTGCACAATGAGAACTTGTCTCTCAAATGCATTCTTACAATTGTTGGTTAGCTACCTAGCAACAGTATATTGCTTTGCCATATTAGCAAAACACAAAAAACAAAAACAACGGAACCGACGGATGCCCACACCTGAGAACAAGATCAAATTGAACATGTAAACGAGTTTACTCTCAGATTCCCACATGACAGTTGTCTGTGCATTGTTACAGATTCCCCACGTGACAGTTCCATCGTAGCAAATTCCCAACAGTTCAAACGAACTGAAACGTCAGATTCCCCACGTGACAGTTCCTCGTCAGATTCCCCACGTGACAGTTCCTCGTCAGATTCCCCACGTGACAGTTCCTCGTCAGATTCCCCACGTGACAGTTCCTCGTCAGATTCCCCACGTGACAGTTCCTCGTCAGATTCCCCACGTGACAGTTCCTCGTCAGATTCCCCACGTGACAATTCCTCGTCAGATTCCCCACGTGACAGTTCCTCGTCAGATTCCCCACGTGACAGTTCCTCGTCAGATTCCCCACGTGACAGTTCCTCGTCAGATTCCCCACGTGACAGTTCCTCGTCAGATTCCCCACATGACAGTTCCTCGTCAGATCCCCCACATGACAGTTCCTCGTCAGATTCCCCACATGACAGTTCCTCGTCAGATTCCCCACATGACAGTTCCTCGTCATCAGTGCTATTCGACCAACCAGAACAACACACGGCATTCTGACCCTTTGAAGAGCGCTTCGTTTGTCGAGACGTTGTCAGCTAAACCGGTGGATAGAAAACTATACTTTAAGAAAGACTGCTACCGTATATAATAATAATAATATATGCCATTTAGCAGACGCTTTTATCCAAAGCGACTTACAGTCATGTTGCATACATTCTACGTATGGGTGGTCCCGGGATCGAACCCACTACCCTGGCGTTACAAGCGCCATGCTCTACCAACTGAGCTACAGAAGGACCAGAGTCAGGTGTAGTCATTATGGTAATAGGGTAGTCAATATGGTAACATCCTACTACCAGTATACTACCGTGTTGATAGAAACCCATAGAAAGGCTTCTCTAGATAGTATACTACTATAGTACTACTGTTGATAGAAACCCATAGAAAGGCTGCTCTAGATAGTATACTACTGTAGTAACCTGTAGATAGAAACTCATAGAAAGGCTGTTCTAGATAGTATACTACTATAGTACTACTGTTGATAGAAACCCATAAAGGCTGCCCTAGATAGTATACTACTATAGTACTACTGTAGATAGAAACCCATAGAAAGGCTGCCCTAGATAGTATACTACTATAGTACTACTGTTGATAGAAACCCATAGAAAGGCTGCCCTAGATAGTATACTACTATAGTACTACTGTAGATAGAAACCCATAGAAAGGCTGCCCTAGATAGTATACTACTATAGTACTACTGTTGATAGAAACCCATAGAAAGGCTGCTCTAGATAGTATACTACTATAGTACTACTGTTGATAGAAACCCATAGAAAGGCTGCTCTAGATAGTATACTACTGTAGTAACCTGTAGATAGAAACCCATAGAAAGGCTGCTCTAGATAGTATACTACTATAGTACTACTGTTGATAGAAAACCATAGAAAGGCTTCTCTAGATAGTATACTACTATAGTACTACTGTTGATAGAAAACCATAGAAAGGCTTCTCTAGATAGTATACTACTATAGTACTACTGTTGAATGAAACCCATAGAAAGTCTTCCCTAGATAGTATACTACTATACTACTACTGTTGCTTTCATGACAGCCGGGAACTCGGGAACAAAATGCATTCAAATCACGATGTCGGTGATCTTCAGGTTGGAAAGTCGAAGCTCTAGAAAGATGCCCCGAGTTACCGACTTTGGATTTGGAGTGGGATGACCAGTTCCCAGTTCTCTGTAACCGACTTGAAGTCGGAAGTCTGAGGTTTCTGAGTTGCCAACTGGGGCATACCTACCAGCCTGATCCAGGAAGTGGAAGGCCTGTGTGTGGCGCATCATGTTACTCAGGCCATGGATCCAGCCAATCCGCACGCTCGGATCCTCCCATTGGCCAGCCACCTGCCATCGCTCGCTGTCGTAGGCCACGCCCAGGATGGATCGATCCTGAGATGGGATGAAGAGATAACTAATGTCTAGGAGGTGAAGACAGTCCGACGCCCAATCACAAACGGACCCCTAAACCCTAAGCACTTGCGGAGAGGATTTGATTGGTGTAAGCAATCAGTGAAACTTCCACCTGAGACTATCCTATTACCATAATGACTATCCTATTACCATATTGACTATCCTATTACCATATTGACTATCCTATTACCATATATCCTATTACCTATTGACTACCCTATTACCATATTGACTATCCTATTACCATATTGACTATCACCCATATTGACTACCCTATTACCATATTGACTATCCTATTACCATATTTACTGGCTCCCCTATTACCACATTGACTACCCTATTACCACATTGACTATCATATTACCATATTGACTATCCTATTACCATATTGACTATCCTATTACCATATTGACTACACCTGGCTCTACCCTATTACCACATTGACTACCCTATAACCACATTGACTACCCTATTACCATATTGACTACCCTATTACCATATTGACTATCCTATTACCATAATGACTACCTACCATATTGCTCTATCCTATTACCACATTGACTACCCTATAACCACATTGACTATCCTATTACCATAGTGACTATCATATTACCATATTGACTACCCTATTACCATATTGACTATCCTATTACCATAATGACTATCCTATTACCATATTGCCTACCCTATAACCACATTGACTAGTCCTATTACCATATTGACTACCAACCATATTGACTACCCTATTACCATATTGACTATCCTATTACCATAATGACTATCCTATTACCATATTGAAACCCTATAACCACATTGACTATCCTATTACCATATTGACTACCTATTACCATATTGACTACCCTATTACCATATTGACTACACCTGGCTCTACCCTATTACCACATTGACTACCCTATTACCATATTGACTACCCTATTACCATATTGACTACCCTATTACCATAATGACTACACCTGACTCTATCCTATTACCATAATGACTACACCTGACTCTTATCCTATTACCATAATGACTACACCTGAGACTATCCTATTACCATCATGACTACACCTGACTCTATCCTATTACCATAATGACTACACCTGACTCTTATCCTATTACCATAATGACTACACCTGAGACTATCCTATTACCATAATGACTACACCTGACTCTATCCTATTACCATAATGACTACACCTGACTCTTATCCTATTACCATAATGACTACACCTGAGACTATCCTATTACCATAATGACTACACCTGACTCTATCCTATTACCATAATTGACTATCCTATTAGCATATTGACTAGTCCTATTACCATATTGACTCCTATTACCATATTGACTATCCTATAACCATATTGACTACCCTATTACCATATTGACTACCCTATTACCATATTGACCACCCTATTACCATATTGACTATCCTATTACCATAATGACTACCTGAGACCCTATTACCATAATGACTACACCTGACTCTATCCTATTACCATATTGACTACACCTGACTCTATCCTATTACCATATTGACTACCCTATTACCATATTGACTACCCTATTACCATATTGACTATCCTATTACCATAATGACTACACCTGACTCTATCCTATTACCATAATGACTACACCTGACTCTATCCTATTACCATATTGACTACACCTGACTCTATCCTATTACCATATTGACTACCCGCTTACCATATTGACTACCCTATTACCATATTGACTATCCTATTACCATAATGACTACACCTGACTCTATCCTATTACCATAATGACTACACCTGACTCTATCCTATTACCATATTGACTACACCTGAGACTATCCTATTACCATAATGACTACACCTGACTTATCCTATTACCATAATGACTACACCTGACTCTATCCTATTACCATATTGACTACACCTGAGACTATCCTATTACCATAATGACTACACCTGAGACTATCCTATTACCATATTGACTACACCTGACTCTATCCTATTACCATATCCTACACCTGACTGACTATCCTATTACCATATTGACTACACCTGACTCTATCCTATTACCATATTGACTACACCTGAGACTATCCTATTACCATAATGACTATCCTATTACCATAATGACTATCCTATTACCATATTGACTATCCTATTACCATAATGACTATCCTATTACCATATTGACTATCCTATTACCATATTGACTATCCTATTACCATATTGACTATCCTATTACCATATTGACTATCCTATTACCATATTGACTATCCTATTACCATATTGACTACACCTGACTCTATCCTATTACCACATTGACTACCCTATTACCATATTGACTATCCTATTACCATATTGACTATCCTATTACCACATTGACTATCCTATTACCACATTGACTACACCTGACTCTTATCCTATTACCATATTGACTATCCTATTACCATATTGACTACCCTATTACCATATTGACTACCCTATTACCATATTGACTATCCTATTACCATATTGACTATCCTATTACCATATTGCCTATCCTATTACCACATTGACTACCCTATTACCACATTGACTATCCTATTACCATATTGACTATCATATTACCATATTGACTACCCTATTACCATATTGACTATCCTATTACCATAATGACTATCCTATTACCATATTGCCTACCCTATAACCACATTGACTACCCTATATTACCATTACCATATTGACTACCCTATTACCATATTGACTATCCTATTACCATAATGACTATCCTATTACCATATTGACTACACCTGGCTCTACCATATTACCACATTGACTATCCTATTACCATATTGACTATCCTATTACCATATTGACTACCCTATTACCATATTGACTACCCTATTACCATATTGACTACACCTGGCTCTACCCTATTACCACATTGACTACCCTATTACCATATTGACTACCCTATTACCATATTGACTACCTATTACCATAATGACTACACCTGACTCTATCCTATTACCATAATGACTACACCTGACTCTTATCCTATTACCATAATGACTACACCTGAGACTATCCTATTACCATCATGACTACACCTGACTCTATCCTATTACCATAATGACTACACCTGACTCTTATCCTATTACCATAATGACTACACCTGAGACTATCCTATTACCATAATGACTACACCTGACTCTATCCTATTACCATAATGACTACACCTGACTCTTATCCTATTACCATAATGACTACACCTGAGACTATCCTATTACCATAATGACTACACCTGACTCTATCCTATTACCATATTGACTATCCTATTAGCATATTGACTACCCTATTACCATATTGACTATCCTATTACCATATTGACTATCCTATAACCACATTGACTACCCTATTACCACATTGACTACCCTATTACCATATTGACTATCCTATTACCATATTGACTATCCTATTACCACATTGACTACACCTGACTCTATCCTATTACCACATTGACTACACCTGACTCTTATCCTATTACCATATTGACTATCCTATTACCATATTGACTACCCTATTACCACATTGACTACCCTATTACCATATTGACTATCCTATTACCACATTGACTACACCTGACTCTTATCCTATTACCATATTGACTATCCTATTACCATATTGACTACACCTGACTCTATCCTATTACCACATTGACTATCCTATTACCATATTGACTACACCTGACTCTTATCCTATTACCATATTGACTATCCTATTACCATAATGACTACACCTGACTCTATCCTATTACCATAATGACTACACCTGACTCTATCCTATTACCATATTGACTACACCTGAGACTATCCTATTACCATAATGACTACACCTGACTCTATCCTATTACCATAATGACTACACCTGACTCTATCCTATTACCATATTGACTACACCTGAGACTATCCTATTACCATAATGACTACACCTGAGACTATCCTATTACCATATTGACTACACCTGACTCTATCCTATTACCATATGACTACACCTGACTCTATCCTATTACCATATTGACTACACCTGACTCTATCCTATTACCATATTGACTACACCTGAGACTATCCTATTACCATAATGACTACACCTGACTCTATCCTATTACCATAATGACTACACCTGACTCTATCCTATTACCATATTGACTACACCTGACTCTATCCTATTACCATATTGACTACACCTGACTCTATCCTATTACCATAATGACTACACCCATTGACTATCATATTACCATATTGACTATCCTATTACCATATTGACTACCCTATTACCATATTGACTATCCTATTAGCATATTGACTACCCTATTACCACAGTGACTATCCTATTACCATATTGACTACCCTATTACCACAGTGACTATCCTATTACCATATTGACTACCCTATTACCACAGTGACTATCCTATTACCATATTGACTACCCTATTACCACAGTGACTATCCTATTACCATATTGACTACCCTATTACCACAGTGACTACCCTATTACCATATTGACTATCCTATTAGCATATTGACTACCCTATTACCACAGTGACTATCCTATTACCATATTGACTACCCTATTACCACAGTGACTATCCTATTACCATATTGACTACCCTATTACCACAGTGACTATCCTATTACCATATTGACTATCCTATTACCATATTGACTATCCTATTACCATATTGACTATCCTATTACCATATTGACTATCCTATTACCATATTGACTATCCTATTACCATATTGACTATCCTATTACCATAATGACTATCCTATTACCATATTGACTATCCTATTACCATATTGACTATCCTATTACCATATTGACTATCCTATTACCATATTGACTATCCTATTACCATATTGACTATCCTATTACCATATTGACTATCCTATTACCATATTGACTATCCTATTACCATATTGACTATCCTATTACCATATTGACTATCCTATTACCATAATGACTATCCTATTACCATATTGACTACCCTATTACCATATTGACTACACCTATTGGGCCTGAATATGAGATTAATGTGTTTCTGTCTTCTTTATCATCCATATATATATACATATTCTTATTCCATCCCTTTAGATTTGTGTGTATTTGGTTGTTGTTGTGCATTTGTTAGATATTACTGCACGGTCAGAACTAGAAGCACAAGCATTTCGCTACAATCACATTGCTAATGCTAACCATGTGTATGTGACCAATACCATCTGCTAACCATGTGTATGTGACCAATATCATCTGCTAACCATGTGTATGTGACCATAACATCTGAACCATGTGACCAATAACATCTGCTAACCATGTGTATGTGACCAATAACATCTGCTAACCATGTGTATGTGACCAATACCATCTGCTAACCATGTGTATGTGACCAATAACATCTGATAACCATGTGTATGTGACCAATAACATCTGCTAACCATGTGTATGTGACCAATAACATCTGATAACCATGTGTATGTGACCAATAACATCTGCTAACCATGTGTATGTGACCAATACCATCTACTAACCATGTGTATGTGACCAATAACATCTGCTAACCATGTGTGTGTGACCAATAACATCTGCTAACCATGTGTATGTGACCATTAACATCTACTAACCATGTGTATGTGACCAATACCATCTGCTAACCATGTGACCAATAACATCTGCTAACCATGTGTAGGTGACCATTAACATCTGATTTGTGTGCGTTTCCTTCTACCCCTGCAATACTACCTGGATGGATTGAATATATCTATCAGTCAGTCAGTCAGTTCACCTGCAGCAGGTTGAAGCCGTGTTGGCTGGCCGCCAGCAGGCCGGAAAGCTTGAGGCTGAAGGAAAGCATGCTGGGATCTGTAGTTTTGTCCAGACACGCGGTGGATATGTAGTCCACCAGACAGGGGCAGGACTCCAACAGGGCCAGGCCATGGTCTGGAAAACATCACCACAGGTGTTATTGGGTATTATTGTTTGTGTCCCAAATGGCAACCTATTCCCACAGTGCACTGCAGTGCCTTAATGCCTGGTCAACAGTACCCAGTAGGGAATAGCAGGATGGTCATTTGTGTAGGTCATGATCGCTTAGAGCTGGTGTGGCGCAAACTTGTTTTCCTGCCCAACAGTACTGTAACACATCGTCAAATAAACCAAGTGTATAAACCTATAAATAATATAACCTTATAACCACAAGGCCAGTATTCAGTAAATTAGTAGTCTCTCATCCTCACTGTGTGTGTGAGAGATTATATAGGAAGTCTCTCACCCTCGCTGTGTGTGAGAGATTATATAGGAAGACTCTCACCCTCGCTGTGTGTGAGAGATTATATAGGAAGTCTCTCACCCTCGCTGTGTGTGAGAGATTATATAGGAAGACTCTCACCCTCGCTGTGTGTGAGAGATTATATAGGAAGTCTCTCACCCTCGCTGTGTGTGAGAGATTATATAGGAAGACTCTCACCCTCGCTGTGTGTGTGAGATTATATAGGAAGTCTCTCCTCCTTATTCTTGCTTGTGAGACCTTTCTCTGTGTGTGTGTGTGTGTCTCCTCACCCTCCTTGGTGAGACCAGTGAACCAGTCCAGCAGTTTCTCGAGGCTGGTGTCATCTGGTAGGGACTGTCTGGGGTCCGCTAGTACAGCGCACACCCGAGGCAACAACACCAGGCACTCGCTGTCCATGCTGCTTAGAGATGTCTATGGGGAAAAGCCAAGAGGGGGAATATGACTTTAGTTTAGACAGATTGTAGTTTACTAGCTCTGGTCCAGGGCGTTTAGTAAAGCGTTCATCGAGTCTAATAGTAAAGCACACTGCCGCCCTGGACCAGAGCTAGTAAAGTAAGGAACTGTATTGGCAACACGTTCGTAATCAAGTTAACCAAGTCAGCTACACAAAACAACTGAGTTGAATGACAAATGCATGATAACTACAGTACCTAGGTATATGTTGAAGATATCTGAGAAGCAAGTTAGGGACAAATTGACGGAGCTTGATCGATAGCAACCGCCTGAAAAGTATCTCGCGGGACTGAAACCGTGTTTGGTTTTACCGGAGCGTTCATGGATTCCCTCACTACGGAAAGTAAGAAGGACCAGTCAAGGTATATGTGTATAAAAAAAAAATCGATTTAAAAAGAAATTAACAGCAACTGCGCATTTTCTCCGATCTCATACAATCTGGTAAACTGAATCTAAAAGGCATCGCATCGCACTGCAGCCTATCGACACACTAACACGTGTCTGTCGCGAAACCGGAAGTTAAACTCCTCCTCGACGTTTTCACCGCAATTCGTCCATTTTCACGTAAATCGCACATGGTGATACAAAAAAAAAATCTACATTTTACACCGATTTAGCGTCGACTAAAACACACTTGTTTCGCCTGTTAAATGCACGACACCGAGGATATGCCGGTTGATGTCGATTTCGACGAGGAGGAACCGTCGTTCAGTGACCCAGAAGACTTTGAAGATGATGTCGACGATGAAGGTGAGGAAACGCAGGAAAGATGCCGGATTATAAACGCGGCCTGGAGAGCCGCTTAGCACGTTGTTTTTAAACACATAGTAGTAGGCTACAAGACCATCATATGTAGTACGTGGACATATAAACCCAAATGTACATAAATAATTTAAATATTTAAAACATTTTGAAGGGTCAAGGTGAAGATCAGTTAATGAGGACGTGCATTAAATTAATGTTAGTTAGCTACAAGGCCATCAATATGTAATATAAACCAAAATGGATATAAATAATTGTTAAAATACTTTTTAAAACGTGTTTTTTTTGAAGGGTAAACTTGAAGATCAGTTAATGATGACTTTTTTATTTTTTTTTAAGTGATAATATTAGTTATTAGCTACAGTAGCTGCTAAAAGCTAACAGTGGATTCATTCATACCGATTCACTCAGGTGTCCATACAGATGGCGAACCAAAAGGAGAAATATTTACTACGTCTGTGACATTTTACAACATTTAGTTTGTTAGCTGTGTTCTTATTGTAAATAAATGCTGAT
The DNA here is from genome assembly GCF_023373465.1 of Oncorhynchus keta. Lineage (NCBI taxonomy): Eukaryota > Metazoa > Chordata > Actinopteri > Salmoniformes > Salmonidae > Oncorhynchus > Oncorhynchus keta. Next base: position 65,601 of record NW_026289535.1, on the reverse strand, counting down.
GCATAACTGTTGTTAGTTGAAGCGGGACATTTTGACTCCCCGCCGTCAGTGTTTTACTGTCTAACCTCAACTACCAGCTGTCAGATAATAGTGAATGCAGATGTGTGTTTTTATAAACTATAACAAAGCCCAAACTACGTCCTCACAGTCTTTACCCAAGTTTAATTTTCAGCAGGTGTGGCAAAAATTGTAAATTGACTTTCTGGGGGGGACAACAGCTAATTTTAGGTGACATTGTCGCCAGTAAATTGGTAAAACATATAAAAAATGTATGCACAAATGAGTCGCTTTAGTGTATGCTAAATGGCATTATTATTACATGGGTCCTGTCTTTGTCTATACACAATCAATGATATGGAAAACCCTGGTTTGATCAAACTACCTCATCAAATAACATGTTCTTTACCCTCATCCCCTCCTCCCCTGTAGAGCTACTGGGTGACCTGCTGCGGGAGAAGCCCCAGGAGGCAGACGGGATCGACTCTGTGGTTGTCGTGGACAATGTGCCCCAGGTCGGCCCCGAGCGCCTGGAGAAACTGAAGAACGTCATCCACAAGATATTCTCCAAGTTCGGCAAGATCACCAACGAGTTCTACCCGACGGTAGACGGACCTGAAGGACTCACTAAGGGGTGAGAAGTAGGGTGCAGGGAAGCTGTAGGAGGGTGCAGGGAGGCTGTAGGAGGGGTGCAGGGAGGCTGTAGGAGGGGTGCAGGGAGGCTGTAGGAGGGGTGCAGGGAGGCTGTAGGAGGGGTGCAGGGAGGCCTAATGGGTAGCAGACACACACACAGGAGTCCTAATGTTAGCAGACACACACACACAGTCCTAATGTTAGCAGACACACACACACAGTCCTAATGTTAGCAGACACACACACACAGTCCTAATGTTAGCAGACACACACACAGTGTGTTAGCAGACACACACACACACAGTCCTAATGTTAGCAGACACACACACAGTCCTAATGTTAGCAGACACACACACACAGTCCTAATGTTAGCAGACACACACACACACACAGTCCTAATGTTAGCAGACACACACACACACAGTCCTAATGTTAGCAGACACACACACACACAGTCCTAATGTTAGCAGACACACACACACACAGTCCTAATGTTAGCAGACACACACACACACAGTCCTAATGTTAGCAGACACACACACACACAGTCCTAATGTTAGCAGACACACACACACACAGTCCTAATGTTAGCAGACACACACACACACACAGTCCTAATGTTAGCAGACACACACACACACAGTCCTAATGTTAGCAGACACACACACACACACAGACTAATGTTAGCAGACACACACACACACAGTCCTAATGTTAGCAGACACACACACACACAGTCCTAATGTTAGCAGACACACACACACAGTCCTAATGTTAGCAGACACACACACACACAGTCCTAATGTTAGCAGACACACACACACAGTCCTAATGTTAGCAGACACACACACACAGTCCAGACACAATGTTAGCAGACACACACACACAGTCCTAATGTTAGCAGACACACACACACAGTCCTAATGTTAGCAGACACACACACACAGTCCTAATGTTAGCAGACACACACACACAGTCCTAATGTTAGCAGACACACACACACAGTCCTAATGTTAGCAGACACACACACACAGTCCTAATGTTAGCAGACACACACACACAGTCCTAATGTTAGCAGACACACACACACAGTCCTAATGTTAGCAGACACACACACACAGTCCTAATGTTAGCAGACACACACACACAGTCCTAATGTTAGCAGACACACACACACAGTCCTAATGTTAGCAGACACACACACACAGTCCTAATGTTAGCAGACACACACACACAGTCCTAATGTTAGCAGACACACACACACACAGTCCTAATGTTAGCAGACACACACACAGTCAATGTTAGCAGACACACACACACAGTCCTAATGTTAGCAGACACACACACACAGTCCTAATGTTAGCAGACACACACACAGTCCTAATGTTAGCAGACACACACACAGTCCTAATGTTAGCAGACACACACACACAGTCCTAATGTTAGCAGACACACACACACAGTCCTAATGTTAGCAGACACACACACACAGACCTAATGTTAGCAGACACACACACACAGCCCTAATGTTAGCAGACACACACACACAGTCCTAATGTTAGCAGACACACACACACAATGTTAGCAGACACAATCCTAATGTTAGCAGACACACACACACAGTCCTAATGTTAGCAGACACACACACACAGTCCTAATGTTAGCAGACACACACACACAGTCCTAATGTTAGCAGACACACACACAGTCCTAATGTTAGCAGACACACACACACAGTCCTAATGTTAGCAGACACACACACACAGTCCTAATGTTAGCAGACACACACACACAGTCCTAATGTTAGCAGACACACACACACAGTCCTAATGTTAGCAGACACACACACACAGTCCTAATGTTAGCAGACACACACACACAGTCCTAATGTTAGCAGACACACACACACAGTCCTAATGTTAGCAGACACACACACACAGTCCTAATGTTAGCAGACACACACACACAGTCCTAATGTTAGCAGACACACACACACAGTCCTAATGTTAGCAGACACACACACACAGTCCTAATGTTAGCAGACACACACACACAGTCCTAATGTTAGCAGACACACACACAGTCCTAATGTTAGCAGACACACACACACAGTCCTAATGTTAGCAGACACACACACACAGTCCTAATGTTAGCAGACACACACACACAGTCCTAATGTTAGCAGACACACACACACAGTCCTAATGTTAGCAGACACACACACAGTCCTAATGTTAGCAGACACACACACACAGTCCTAATGTTAGCAGACACACACACACAGTCCTAATGTTAGCAGACACACACACACAGTCCTAATGTTAGCAGACACACACACACAGTCCTAATGTTAGCAGACACACACACACAGTCCTAATGTTAGCAGAATCCTAATGTTAGCAGACACACACACACAGTCCTAATGTTAGCAGACACACACACACAGTCCTAATGTTAGCAGACACACACACACAGTCCTAATGTTAGCAGACACACACACAGTCCTAATGTTAGCAGACACACACACACAGTCCTAATGTTAGCAGACACACACACACAGTCCTAATGTTAGCAGACACACACACACAGTCCTAATGTTAGCAGACACACACACACAGTCCTAATGTTAGCAGACACACACACAGTCCTAATGTTAGCAGACACACACACACAGTCAATGTCCTAATGTTAGCAGACACACACACACAGTCCTAATGTTAGCAGACACACACACACAGTCCTAATGTTAGCAGACACACACACACAGTCCTAATGTTAGCAGACACACACACACAGTCCTAATGTTAGCAGACACACACACACAGTCCTAATGTTAGCAGACACACACACACAGTCCTAATGTTAGCAGACACACACACACCTAATGTCAGACACACACACACAGTAATGTTAGCAGACACACACACACAATGTCCTAATGTTAGCAGACACACACACACAGTCCTAATGTTAGCAGACACACACACACAGTCCTAATATTAGCAGACACACACACACAGTCCTAATGTTAGCAGACACACACACACACACACACACACACACAGTCCTAATGTTAGCAGACACACACACAGTCCTAATGTTAGCAGACACACACACACAGTCCTAATGTTAGCAGACACACACACACAGTCCTAATGTTAGCAGACACACACACAGTCCTAATGTTAGCAGACACACACACAGTCCTAATGTTAGCAGACACACACACACAGTCCTAATGTTAGCAGACACACACACAGTCCTAATGTTAGCAGACACACACACACAGTCCTAATGTTAGCAGACACACACACACAGTCCTAATGTTAGCAGACACACACACACAGTCCTAATGTTAGCAGACACACACACACAGTCCTAATGTTAGCAGACAATGTTAGCAGACACACACAGTCCTAATGTTAGCAGACACACACACACAGTCCTAATGTTAGCAGACACACACACACAGTCCTAATGTTAGCAGACACACACACACAGTCCTAATGTTAGCAGACACACACACACAGTCCTAATGTTAGCAGACACACACACACAGTCCTAATGTTAGCAGACACACACACACAGTCCTAATGTTAGCAGACACACACAGTCCTAATGTTAGCAGACACACACACACAGTCCTAATGTTAGCAGACACACACACAGTCCTAATGTTAGCAGACACACACACAGTCCTAATGTTAGCAGACACACACACACAGTCCTAATGTTAGCAGACACACACACACAGTCCTAATGTTAGCAGACACACACACACAGTCCTAATGTTAGCAGACACACACACACAGTCCTAATGTTAGCAGACACACACACACAGTCCTAATGTTAGCAGACACACACACACAGTCCTAATGTTAGCAGACACACACACACAGTCCTAATGTTAGCAGACACACACACACAGTCCTAATGTTAGCAGACACACACACACAGTCCTAATGTTAGCAGACACACACACACAGTCCTAATGTTAGCAGACACACACACAGTCCTAATGTTAGCAGACACACACACACAGTCCTAATGTTAGCAGACACACACACAGTCCTAATGTTAGCAGACACACACACAGTCCTAATGTTAGCAGACACACACACACAGTCCTAATGTTAGCAGACACACACACACACACACACAGTCCTAATGTTAGCAGACACACACACAGTCCTAATGTTAGCAGACACACAGTCCTAATGTTAGCAGACACACACACAGTCCTAATGTTAGCAGACACACACACACACAGTCCTAATGTTAGCAGACACACACACACTCCTAATGTTAGCAGACACACACACACAGTCCTAATGTTAGCAGACACATCTAATGTTAGCAGACACACACACACAGTCCTAATGTTAGCAGACACACACACAGTCCTAATGTTAGCAGTTACACACTCACACATCCTAATGTTAGCAGACACACACACACAGTCCTAATGTTAGGGGGAACCAGCTGTATGTTATCAACCACAGTCACGTTTGTTTATTTTCCGAGCTATAGCACAATATTTTATACAAAGTAGGTTTTTAAAGGACCAAAGAGCAGAGTATTTGTTTGCTGAGGAAATCTGGTATGTTGGTATCACAATACTGGTATCATGGTACACTGTTATGGTGTAGGGCTCCCAGTAGGGTTTTAGTAGTAGTTAACCTGTGTTTTATCTCCTATTATCTCTGTAGGTACATCTTCTTGGAGTATCCTCCCACAGACCTATAGTTAGTTAACCTGTAGTTATCTCCTCTATAGGTACATCTTCTTGGAGTATCCCACAGACCTATAGTTAGTTAACCTGTAGTTATCTCCTCTATAGGTACATCTTCTTGGAGTATCCCACTCAGACCTATAGTTAGTTAACCTGTAGTTATCTCCTCTATAGGTACATCTTCTTGGAGTATGGGGCTCCCACTCAGACCTATAGTTAGTTAACCTGTAGTTATCTCCTCTGTAGGTACATCTTCTTGGAGTATGGGGCTCCCACTCAGACCTATAGTTAGTTAACCTGTAGTTATCTCCTCTGTAGGTACATCTTCTTGGAGTATGGGGCTCCCACTCAGACCTATAGTTAGTTAACCTGTAGTTATCTCCTCTGTAGGTACATCTTCTTGGAGTATGGGGCTCCCACTCAGACCTATAGTTAGTTAACCTGTAGTTATCTCCTCTGTAGGTACATCTTCTTGGAGTATGGGGCTCCCACTCAGACCTATAGTTAGTTAACCTGTAGTTATCTCCTCTGTAGGTACATCTTCTTGGAGTATGGGGCTCCCACTCAGACCTATAGTTAGTTAACCTGTAGTTATCTCCTCTGTAGGTACATCTTCTTGGAGTATGGGGCTCCCACTCAGACCTATAGTTAGTTAACCTGTAGTTATCTCCTCTGTAGGTACATCTTCTTGGAGTATGGGGCTCCCACTCAGACCTATAGTTAGTTAACCTGTAGTTATCTCCTCTGTAGGTACATCTTCTTGGAGTATCCCACTCAGACCTATAGTTAGTTAACCTGTAGTTATCTCCTCTGTAGGTACATCTTCTTGGAGTATGGGGCTCCCACTCAGACCTATAGTTAGTTAACCTGTAGTTATCTCCTCTGTAGGTACATCTTCTTGGTTAGTATGGGGCTCCCATCATTCCAGCTGTTATATGTTGTTAACATGTAGTGTATCTCCTATGTAGGGGCATCATCTGTTATATGGGTATCCCACTCATTCCAGCTGTTATATGTTATCATTCCAGCTGTTATCTCCTGTGTAGGTACATCATTCCAGCTGTTAGTATGGGGTGTCCCATCATTCCAGACTGTAGTTAGTTAACCTGTAGGCATCATTCCTCTGTTATAGGTACATCTTCCAGCTGTTATATGGGGTGTCTAGGGGCATCATTCCAGCTGTTATAGGGGTGTAGGGCATCATTCCAGCTGTTATATGGGGTGTAGGTACATCTTCTTGCTGTTAGTATGGGGTGTCTAGGGCATCATTCCAGCTGTTATAGGGGTGTTTAGTTAATTCCAGCTGTTATATGGGGTGTCTGGGGTCATTCAGCTGTTATATGGGTATGGGGCTCCCACTCCAGACTGTATAGTTAGTTAACCAGCTGTTAGGGCACATCTCCTATGTAGGTACATCATTCCAGCTGTTATATGGGGTGTCCACATCATTCCAGCTGTTAACCTGGGGTGTCTCCTATGTAGGCATCATTCCAGCTGTTATATGGGGTGTGGGGCATCATTCCAGCTGTTATAGTTAGGGCATCACCAGCTGTTATCTCCTCTGTTTGGGGCATACATCTTCCAGCTGTTATATGGGGTGTCCCACATCATTCCAGCTGTTATAACCTGTAGGGGCATCATTCCAGCTGTTATATGGGGTGTCATCTTCTTGGGTATGGGGCTCCCATTCCAGCTGTTATATGGGGTGTCAGTGAAGAATTCCAGCTGTTATATGGCTACAAGCTGTTATATGGGGTGTCAGGGCATCATTCCAGCTGTTATATGGGTTCACCGATCATTCCAGCTGTTATATGGGGTGTCTAGGGCATCATTCCAGCTGTTATATGGGGTGTTCATCATTCCAGGGGGGTGTCATCATTCCAGCTGTTATATGGGGTGTCTAGGGGCATCATTCCAGCTGTTATATGGGGTGTTCAGGGCATCATTCCAGCTGTTATATGGGGTGTCTAGGGGCATCATTCCAGCTGTTATATGGGGTGTCTAGGGCATCATTCCAGCTGTTATATGGGGTGTCTAGGGGCATCATTCCAGCTGTTATATGGGGTGTCTAGGGGCATCATTCCAGCTGTTATATGGGGTGTTCAAGGGGCATCATTCCAGCTGTTATATGGGGTGTTCAGGGCATCATTCCAGCTGTTATATGGGGTGTCCGGGGCATCATTCCAGCTGTTATATGGGGTGTCTAGGGGCATCATTCCAGCTGTTATATGGGGTGTTCTAGGGCATCATTCCAGCTGTTATATGGGGTGTCTAGGGGCATCATTCCAGCTGTTATATGGGGTGTCTAGGGCATCATTCCAGCTGTTATATGGGGTGTCTAGGGCATCATTCCAGCTGTTATATGGGGTGTCTAGGGCATCATTCCAGCTGTTATATGGGGTGTTCAGGGGCATCATTCCAGCTGTTATATGGGGTGTCTAGGGCATCATTCCAGCTGTTATATGGGGTGTCTAGGGGCATCATTCCAGGCATCATTCCAGCTGTTATATGGGGTGTCTAGGGCATCATTCCAGCTGTTATATGGGGTGTTCTAGGGGCATCATTCCAGCTGTTATATGGGGTGTTCAGGGCATCATTCCAGCTGTTATATGGGGTGTCTGGGGCATCATTCCAGCTGTTATATGGGGTGTCTAGGGCATCATTCCAGCTGTTATATGGGGTGTCTAGGGCATCATTCCAGCTGTTATATGGGGTGTCTGGGGCATCATTCCAGCTGTTATATGGGGTGTCTTGGGGCATCATTCCAGCTGTTATATGGGGTGTCTGGGGCATCATTCCAGCTGTTATATGGGGTGTCTAGGGCATCATTCCAGCTGTTATATGGGGTGTCTGGGGCATCATTCCAGCTGTTATATGGGGTGTCTGGGGCATCATTCCAGCTGTTATATGGGGTGTCTGGGGCATCATTCCAGCTGTTATATGGGGTGTCTCAGGGGCATCATTCCAGCTGTTATATGGGGTGTCTGGGGGCATCATTCCAGCTGTTATATGGGGTGTTTGGGGCATCATTCCAGCTGTTATATGGGGTGTCTAGGGGCATCATTCCAGCTGTTATATGGGGTGTCTAGGGGGCATCATTCCAGCTGTTATATGGGGTGTCTAGGGGCATCATTCCAGCTGTTATATGGGGTGTCTAGGGGCATCATTCCAGCTGTTATATGGGGTGTCTGGGGGCATCATTCCAGCTGTTATATGGGGTGTTCAGGGCATCATTCCAGCTGTTATATGGGATGTTCTGGGCATCTAGGCACAACATCAACATGGCAGAAATGTTTGCCATAGATATACATGATATAGAACTGTCTGCTGTAGATGGTGACGTTGTGTTCCAGGTACATGAGCATCAGTGACGAGTGGGAGACTCCTGAGAAGCAGCCCTTCAAGGACTTTGTGAGTGTTACACACTGTCACTTCAACCACACGTTCAGAGAATACCCACCCGGTGTTGTGGAGGGGGGGGTCATTACTAACGGTCACTTCCTGTTTTGGTTGCCAGGGTAACATGCGTCACTGGATGGAGGACCCTGACTGTCGTGACCAGTACAGCGTCATCTACGAATCAGGAGAGAGGACCGCCATCTTCAACAACGACGCCAAGGATCCAATCGTCTCCGAGGAGAGGGCGGTGAGTCAACCAGTCGACCAATCACGACAGCGCAGTGAGATGATGGTTCAACCAATCAGAATTTTTTTTTTTTTTTTTTTTTTTTTGCACTGAGCACATTCTCCATCTACAGAAATACTTTTTACGGCTTTGATGCTCAAAAAAATAGAAGGCTTGATTGCGTAAATCAGAATCTTTGCCGTGTGGTGTTGTTATTGTATATTGATTAATTCTGAGGTTGTGGCCGTGTGGTGTTGTTATTGTATATTGATTAATTCTGAGGTTGTGGCCGTGTGGTGTTGTTATTGTATATTGATTAATTCTGAGGTTGTGTCCCTGTAGCGCTGGACGGAGACCTATGTGCGCTGGTCTCCCAAGGGAACCTACCTGGCCACGTTCCACCAGCGAGGCATTGCATTGTGGGGCGGAGAGAAGTTCAAGCAGATCCAACGTTTCAGCCACCAGGGAGTGTCTCTGATCGACTTCTCCCCCTGCGAGAGGTAACCAATCGCTAATGAATAATACATGCCTGTCTAGATCACATCTATGAAGCCTTATGGGGGGGGCAGGTAGCCTAGTGGTTAGGGGGGCGGCAGGTAGCCTAATGGTTAGGGGGGGGGGGTAGGCTAGTGGTTAGGGGGTTGTGGGCAGGTAGCCTAGTGGTTAGGGGGGCAGGTAGGCTAGTGGTTAGGGGGGGGGTGTCTAGCAGGTAGGCTAGTGGTTAGGGGGAGGGCAGGTAGACTAGTGGTTAGAGGGGGGGCAGGTAGACTAGTGTTTAGAGAGGGGGGCAGGTAGACTAGTGGTTAGAGGGGGGGTGGTGTTGTTATTGTAGGGTTGTGGCCTAGTGGTTAGAGGGGGCCTAGTGGTTAGAGGGGGGGGAATAGGTAGTGGTTAGGGGGGGCCTAGTGGGTTAGTCACTGGGAATAGGGGCCTAGTGGTTAGAGGTTGGACTTGTAATCCGAATAGGTTGCAAGATCAATCCTGGGAATAGCGGTGTGTCAACAAGGTAAAAAGTCTGTCGTGTCTGCCCCTGAAAAAGGCAGTTAACCCACTAGACCATCATTGAAAATAAGAATTTATTCTTAACTGGGAATAGGGTGTGTCTAGTTAAATAAAGGTAAAATAAAAATGAAGCTACATTACGTTGTTATAATGCTTACTTCCCTGATAGTAACTGAGGACCTTCAGGCCATAATGTAACTCTATGTAGTCTTATTAAGCCTTTTGGGAAGGTGTTATAGCGCTTCATAGGGATGTCACTGGGAATAGTGTGTCCCCTGATGGACACCGTGGTCACCCCATGCCCTAGTGGTAGCTCTGTCGGCACTGGGGCTGTGTGTGTGAAGCCTTGTGGGAAGCTACATCTAATCAAGGGTTATAATGATTGGTAGCTACAGGTAATGCCAGAATAAAGGGAAACCCCAACATAAAGTGTCTTAATAGGGTGTTGCACCACCAGCCAGAACAGCTTCGATGCTCACTGGGAATAGATTCTACGCGTTTCTAATTACTGAGGGGTGTGTCACGCTGGCGTAAGGGATCGGGAGACGGGCTAATCAGGGAATAGGGAATGTTGTTGTTATGTAATAGGCACGGGTGACTAATCACCAAGCAAACACGTATACAACACACAGGATTTAAACTCCAAAACTAGAGGGAATAGGGAGAGGTGTACACTGAATAAATAACACTGGGAATAGGGTGTGTCGCACAATGACTAACACACGGGAATAGACCCTGTAATCATGTGTCTAGTCACAATGACTAACACAATAGGTGTGTCTAGACCCTGGGAATCAGGGTGTGTCTAATCTGGGAAATGACACGGGAAAGCCCAAAACAGACAGCACAGGTACTCAGTCACGCACCAACACGACATTGTAACAATATATCGTCAGGACAATAGTAAACACAATAGGGCACACTTATACAATTACTAATCACTGGGAATAGGGTGTGTCTAATCACTGGGAATAGGGTGTGTCTAATCACTGGGAATAGGGTGTGTGTCTAATCACTGGGAATAGGGGTGTCTAGGTGTGTCTAATCACTGGGATAGGGTGTGTCTAATCACTGGGAATAGGGTGTGTCTAATCACTGGGAATAGGGTGTGTCTAATCACTGGGAATAGGGTGTGTCTAATCACTGGGAATAGGGTGTCTAATCACTGGGAATAGGGGCGTGTCCTAATCACTGGGAATAGGGGTGTCTAGCACTGGGAATCACACTGGGAATAGGGTGTGTCTAATCACTGGGAATAGGGCTAATCACTGGGAATCACTGGGAATAGGGTGTGTCTAATCACTGGGAATAGGGACACTGGGTGTGTCTAATCACTGGGAATAGGGACACTGGTGTGTGTCTAATCACTGGGAATAGGGACCTGGGGTGTGTCTAATCACTGGGAATAGGGACCTGGTGTGACTAATCACTGGGAATAGGGACACTGGGTGTGTCTAATCACTGGGAATAGGGACACTGGGAATGTGTCTAATCACTGGGAATAGGGACCTGGGAATAGGGACCGGGTGTCTAATCACTGGGAATAGGGACACGGGTGTGTCTAATCACTGGGAATAGGGACACTGGGAATAGGGACAGGGTGTGACTAATCACTGGGAATAGGGACAGGGTGTGTGTCTAATCACTGGGAATAGGGACCGGGTGTGACTAATCACTGGGAATAGGGACCTGGTGGGTGTGTCTAATCACTGGGAATAGGGACCGGGTGTGTCTAATCACTGGGAATAGGGACCGGGTGTGTCTAATCACTGGGAATAGGGACACTGGGTGTGTCTAATCGCTGGGAATAGGGACCGGGTGTGTCTAATCACTGGGAATAGGGACCGGGTGTGTCTAATCACTGGGAATAGGGACCTGGTGTGACTAATCACTGGGAATAGGGACCGGGTGTGTCTAATCACTGGGAATAGGGACCGGGTGTGTCTAATCACTGGGAATAGGGACCGGGTGTGTCTAATCACTGGGAATAGGGACCGGGTGTGTCTAATCACTGGGAATAGGGACCGGGTGTGTCTAATCACTGGGAATAGGGACCTGGTGTGTCTAATCACTGGGAATAGGGACAGGGTGTGACTAATCACTGGGAATAGGGACCGGGTGTGACTAATCACTGGGAATAGGGACCGGGTGTGACTAATCACTGGGAATAGGGACCTGGTGTGCATAATGAAAGTCCCGGAGGGATCCGTGACGATGTGAAACCGTTCTTCCACGATAAAGTCCTTAATTTGGTGTTTTGTTGACGGTGGTGTGAAAAACGCTCTCGGGCGCCGATCCAGAATCTCCCAGAAGTGTTAATAATAATAATAATAATATATGCCATTTAGCAGACGCTTATATCCAAAGCGACTTACAGTCATGTGTGCATACATTCTACGTATGGGTGGTCCCGGGAATCGAACCCTGGCGTTACAAGCGCCATGCTCTACCAACTGAGCTACAGAAGGACCTGTAGTCCTTCTGATTTGGGATCCAGTTACTGAGACTCCCTTTAAAACCCCTGGGTTCCTTTCCTCTTTCAAAGTCTCTGAGATCTCTTCCTCTAGCCATGCTAGCCAAGATAATGGGCAACTGGGCATTTTTATACATGACCTTATTTAATTTTTTAATTACCTTTATTTAACCAGGCAAGTCAGTTAAGAACATATTCTTATTTTCAATGACGGCCTAGGAACAGTGGGTTAACTGTCTGTTCAGGGGCAGAACGACAGATTTGTACCCTGTCAGCTCGGGGATTCGAACTTGCAACCTTCCGGTTACTAGTCCAACGCTCTAACCACTAGGCTACCCTGCCGCCCCTAAGCATGATGGGATGTTAATCGATGTACTTTGTACCCCCCTCGTTGACTCAAGTGTTTCCTTTCATTTTGGCAGTTACCCTGTACATGGTGAGCCTAGTGTGGTTATAACCTGTCTATGTCATCTGTACGAATCCTTATGAAGCTACACATAAAGGTGTTATATAATGCTTGCTAGGTACGTGGTGACGTTCAGTCCCCTGATGGACACTAAGGAGGACCCCCAGGCCATCATCATCTGGGACATTCTGACTGGCCAGAAGAAGAGAGGCTTTCACTGTGAGAGCTCCGCCCACTGGCCCATCTTCAAGTAAGGACTGACAACACACCTCTCTGTTTTTATGTCTCTATCCTGTTCCTGTCTCTACATCTTCTAGTAAGGCCTGACTACCCACCTCTCTGTTTTCATGTCTCTATCCTGTTCCTGTCTCTACATCTTCTAGTAAGGCCTGACTACCCACCCCTCTGTTTTCATGTCTCTACATCTTCTAGTAAGGCCTGACTACCCACCCCTCTGTTTTCTGTTTTCATGTTCCTGTCTCTACATCTTCTAGTAAGGCCTGACTACCCACCCCTCTGTTTTCATGTCTCTACATCTGTCTCTAGTAAGGCCTGACTACCCACCCCTCTGTTTTCATGTCTCTATCATCTGTCTAGTAAGGCCTGACTACCCACCCTCTCTGTTTTCATGTCTCTACATCTTCTAGTAAGGCCTGACTACCCACCCCTCTGTTCTCAGTAGCCATCTTCTAGAACTGACTAGCAGAACTTGTTTCTCATGCTTTCTGTCTTGGTTCTCTCCCTAGCTGCAGCGGTCTGTCTTCAGCTACCACCCCTCTCTTCCCTAACTGTCTTGGTTTCTGTCTCTAGCTGCAGCGGTCTGTCTTGTTTCTCTTCCCTAACTGTCTTGGTTCTCTCCCTAGCTGCAGCGGTCTGTCTTGGTTCTCTCCCTAATTGTCTTGGTTCTCTCCCCCCTAACTGCAGTGGTTTGTCTTGGTTCTCTCCCCTAATTGTCTTGGTTCTCTCCCTAACTGCAGTGGTCTGTCTTGGTTCTCCCCTAACTGTTTTGGTTCTCTCCCCTACCTGCAACGGTCTGTCTTGGTTCTCTCCCCTAACTGTCTTGGTTCTCTCCCCTAACTGTCTTGGTTCTCTCCCCTAACTGTCTTGGTTCTCTCCCCTAACTGTCTTGGTTCTCTCCCCTAACTGTCTTGGTTCTCTCCCCTAACTGTCTTGGTTCTCTCCCCTAACTGTCTTGGTTCTCTCCCCTAACTGTCTTGGTTCTCTCCCCTAACTGTCTTGGTTCTCTCCCCTAACTGTCTTGGTTCTCTCCCCTAATTGTCTTGGTTCTCTCCCTACCTGCATTGGTCTAACGTGTGTCTGTTTCTCCAGGTGGAGTCACGATGGGAAGTTCTTTGCCAGGATGACCCAGGACACACTGAGCATCTACGAGACCCCAGTAAGTCCCCACACTAAGCATCTACGAGACCCCAGTAAGTCCCCACACTGAGCATCTACGAGACCCCAGTAAGTCCCCACACTGAGCATCTACGAGACCCCAGTAAGTCCCCACACTGAGCATCTACGAGACCCCAGTAAGTCCCCACACTAAGCATCTACGAGACCCCAGTAAGTCCCCACACTGAGCATCTACGAGACCCCAGTAAGTCCCCACACTGAGCATCTACGAGACCCCAGTAAGTCCCCACACTGAGCATCTACGAGACCCCAGTAAGTCCCCACACTGAGCATCTACGAGACCCCAGTAAGTCCCCACACTGAGCATCTACGAGACCCCAGTAAGTCCCCACACTGAGCATCTACGAGACCCCAGTAAGTTAGATTGACCAGTATTACTCTGAGCGTCTATGACCCCAGTACGTTAGATTGACCATTATTACTCTGAGCGTCTATGACCCCAGTAAGTTAGATTGACTAGTATTACTCTGAGCGTCTGAGACCCCAGTAAGTTAGATTGACCAGTATTACTCTGAGTGTCTCTGTGTAACAGACTGGTGTGTCCATACTTAATAACATCCTGTTTTCTCCTGTCGTAGTCCATGGGCCTGTTGGATAAGAAGAGTCTGAAGATTAGTGGCATCAAGTAAGTCTTTATCCTGGTGATGTTGACCCTTAGAGACTAGTTACAGGAATACACCAGGTGATGACATCATAGCGGTGTGTGTGTGTATATATTAATTCAATCTGTTATGTCTTTATCCTGGGGATGTTGACCCTTAATCAGTCAGTTCAATCTGTTATGTCTTTATCCTGGTGATGTTGACCCTTAATCAGTCAGTTCAATCTGTTATGTCTTTATCCTGGGGATGTTGACCCTTAATCAGTCAGTTCAATCTGTTATGTCTTTATCCTGGTGATGTTGACCCTTAATCAGTCAGTTCAATCTGTTATGTCTTTATCCTGGTGATGTTGACCCTTAATCAGTCAGTTCAATCTGTTATGTCTTTATCCTGGGGGTGTTGACCCTTAATCAGTCAGTTCAATCTGTTATGTCTTTATCCTGGGGGTGTTGACCCTTAATCAGTCAGTTCAATCTGTTATGTCTTTATCCTGGGGGTGTTGACCCTTAAGAAGTCAGTTCAATCTGTTATGTCTTTATCCTGGGGGTGTTGACCCTTAATCAGTTAGTTCAATCTGTTATGTCTTTATCCTGGTGATGTTGACCCTTAATCAGTCAGTTCAATCTGTTATGTCTTTATCCTGGGGGTGTTGACCCTTAATCAGTCAGTTCAATCTGTTATGTCTTTATCCTGGGGTGTTGACCCTTAATCAGTCAGTTCAATCTGTTATGTCTTTATCCTGGGGTGTTGACCCCTTAATCAGTCAGTTCAATCTGTTATGTCTTTATCCTGGGGGTGTTGACCCTTAATCAGTCAGTTCAATCTGTTATGTCTTTATCCTGGGGGTGTTGACCCTTAATCAGTCAGTTCAATCTGTTATGTCTTTATCCTGGGGGTGTTGACCCTTAATCAGTCAGTTCAATCTGTTATGTCTTTATCCTGGGGGTGTTGACCCTTAATCAGTCAGTTCAATCTGTTATGTCTTTATCCTGGGGGTGTTGACCCTTAATCAGTTAGTTCAATCTGTTATGTCTTTATCCTGGTGATGTTGACCCTTAATCAGTCAGTTCAATCTGTTATGTCTTTATCCTGGGGATGTTGACCCTTAATCAGTCAGTTCAATCTGTTATGTCTTTATCCTGGGGATGTTGACCCTTAGAGACTAGTTAGAGGAATACCACCTGTCAGACAGAGACTAGTTAGAGGAATACACCAGGTGATGACATCATAGCGGTGTGTGTGTGTATATATTAATCCCCTCCTCCCCTCTGCAGGGACTTCTCCTGGTCCCCAGGTGATGACATCATAGCGGTGTGTGTGTGTATATATTAATCCCCTCCTCCCCTCTGCAGGGACTTCTCCTGGTCCCCAGGCGATAACATCATAGCGTTCTGGGTCCCCGAGGACAAAGACATCCCAGCCAGAGTGACTCTGATGCAGCTTCCCTCCAGACAGGAGATCAGAGTCAGGAACCTCTTCAATGTGGTGGACTGTAAACTCCACTGGCAGAGACAGGGAGACTACCTCTGTGTCAAGGTGGACCGGACACCTAAAGGAACTCAGGTTAGTGAAGGGGGGGGCAGAGACAGGAGACTACCTCTGTGTCAAGGTGGACCGGACACCTAAAGGAACTCAGGTTAGTGAAGGGGGGGCAGAGACAGGAGACTACCTCTGTGTCAAGGTGGACCGGACACCTAAAGGAACTCAGGTTAGTGAAGGGGGGGCAGAGACAGGGAGACTACCTCTGTGTCAAGGTGGACCGGACACCTAAAGGATCAGGTTAGTGA
Source organism: Oncorhynchus keta (assembly GCF_023373465.1). Taxonomy (NCBI): domain Eukaryota; kingdom Metazoa; phylum Chordata; class Actinopteri; order Salmoniformes; family Salmonidae; genus Oncorhynchus; species Oncorhynchus keta. The sequence continues at coordinate 48,928 of NW_026289535.1, read as the reverse complement.
AGGGGGGCAGAGACAGGGAGACTACCTCTGTGTCAAGGTGGACCGGACACCTAAAGGAACTCAGGTTAGTGAAGGGGGGCAGAGACAGGAGACTACCTCTGTGTCAAGGTGGACCGGACACCTAAAGGAACTCAGGTTAGTGAAGGGGGGCAGAGACAGGGAGACTACCTCTGTGTCAAGGTGGACCGGACACCTAAAGGAACTCAGGTTAGTGAAGGGGGGGCAGAGACAGGGAGACTACCTCTGTGTCAAGGTGGACCGGACACCTAAAGGAACTCAGGTTAGTGAAGGGGGGCAGAGACAGGGAGACTACCTCTGTGTCAAGGTGGACCGGACACCTAAAGGAACTCAGGTTAGTGAAGGGGGGACAGAGACAGGGAGACTACCTCTGTGTCAAGGTGGACCGGACACCTAAAGGAACTCAGGTTAGTGAAGGGGGGGGGACAGAGACAGGGAGACTACCTCTGTGTCAAGGTGGACCGGACACCTAAAGGAACTCAGGTTAGTGAAGGGGGGACAGAGACAGGGAGACTACCTCTGTGTCAAGGTGGACCGGACACCTAAAGGAACTCAGGTTAGTGAAGGGGGGGGGACAGAGACAGGGAGACTACCTCTGTGTCAAGGTGGACCGGACACCTAAAGGAACTCAGGTTAGTGAAGGGGGGGGAGGAGAACAGAGACAGGGAGACTACCTCTGTGTCAAGGTGGACCGGACACCTAAAGGAACTCAGGTTAGTGAAGGGGGACAGAGACAGGAGACTACCTCTGTGTCAAGGTGGACCGGACACCTAAAGGAACTCAGGTTAGTGAAGGGGGCAGAGACAGGTAGACTACCTCTGTGTCAAGGTGGACCGGACACCTAAAGGAACTCAGGTTAGTGAAGGGGGGACAGAGACAGGAGACTACCTCTGTGTCAAGGTGGACCGGACACCTAAAGGAACTCAGGTTAGTGAAGGGGGGCAGAGACAGGGAGACTACCTCTGTGTCAAGGTGGACCGGACACCTAAAGGAACTCAGGTTAGTGAAGGGGGGACAGAGACAGGGAGACTACCTCTGTGTCAAGGTGGACCGGACACCTAAAGGAACTCAGGTTAGTGAAGGGGGGACAGAGACAGGAGACTACCTCTGTGTCAAGGTGGACCGGACACCTAAAGGAACTCAGGTTAGTGAAGGGGGAGAGAACAGGGGCAGTTAGACAGGAGGCTACCTCTGTGTCCTGGACCGGACACAGTCATTCTAAACCTCATCCTTACAAGTCTCCTTTCTCTCTCTGTCCTCATCCTGTCATTCTCTCATTGTCCTCTCCTTCATCATTCTCTGTCCTCTCCTATCCTCTCGTTCTCTCCTCCTGTCTGTCCTCTCCTCTCGTTCTCTCTCTCCTGTCTGTCCTCTCCTCTCGTTCTCTCCTCTCCTTCTCTCCTCTCGTTCTCTCCTTCTCTCAGGGTGTGGTGACCAACTTTGAGATCTTCAGGATGAGAGAGAAGCAGGTTCCTGTTGACGTGGTGGAGATGAAGGGAGACCCGGAATCTAAAACTGGTAACGCACACCCCCCACTTTGACAAGATGGACAGAACCCCCCACTGATAATGTACAGTAACACCACCAGGTGCAGTAACACCACTAGGTGCAGTAACACCACTAGGTGCAGTAACACCACTAGGTGCAGTAACACCACCAGGTGCAGTAACACCACCAGGTGCAGTAACACCACCAGGTGCAATAACACCACTAGGTGCAGTAACACCACTAGGTTACACCACTAGGTGCAGTAACACCACTAGGTAACACCACCAGGTATTGTAACACCACCAGGTGCAGTAACACCACCAGGTGCAGTGACACCACCAGGTGCAGTAACACCACCAGGTGCAGTAACACCACCAGGTGCAGTAACACCACCAGGTGCAGTAACACCACTAGGTGCAGTAACACCACCAGGTGCAGTAACACCACCAGGTGCAGTAACACCACCAGGTGCAGTAACACCACCAGGTGCAGTAACACCACCAGGTGCAGTAACACCACTAGGTGCAGTAACACCACTAGGTGCAGTAACACCACCAGGTGCAGTAACACCACCAGGTGCAGTAACACCACCAGGTACATTAACACCACCAGGTACATTAACACCACCAGGTGCAGTAACACCACTAGGTGCAGTAACACCACTAGGTGCCGTAACACCACTAGGTGCCGTAACACCACTAGGTAACACCACCAGGTATAGTAACACCACCAGGTGCAGTAACACCACTAGGTGCAGTAACACCACTAGGTATAGTAACACCACCAGGTGCAGTAACACCACCAGGTGCAGTAACACCACTAGGTGCAGTAACACCACTAGGTGCAGTAACACCACCAGGTGCAGTAACACCACTAGGTGCAGTAACACCACCAGGTGCAGTAACACCACCAGGTATAATAACACCAGTGTTGTCGTCCCCTAGCGGAGAGCATCATAGCGTTTGCCTGGGAACCCAACGGCAGTAAGTTTGCCGTCCTGCACGGTGAATCTCCCAGAATCAACGCCTCGTTCTACCACGTCAAGAACAACGGGAAGATAGAACTCATCAGTGAGTCCAACCTTTACCTGAGAATATCTCATGACTCTGTAATGTCTATAAGGATGTCTCCTCTCCCCCCTCTCTCTCAGTCCAACCTTTACCTGAGAATATCTCATGACTCTGTAATGTCTATAAGGATGTCTCCTCTCCCCCCTCTCTCTCAGTCCAACCTTTACCTGAGAATATCTCATGACTCTGTAATGTCTATAAGGATGTCTCCTCTCCCCCCTCTCTCTCAGTCCAACCTTTACCTGAGAATATCTCATGACTCTGTAATGTCTATAAGGATGTCTCCTCTCCCCCCCTCTCTCTCAGTCCAACCTTTACCTGAGAATATCTCATGACTCTGTAGTGTCTATAAGGATGTCTCCTCTCCCCCTCTCTCTCAGTCCAACCTTTACCTGAGAATATCTCATGACTCTGTAATGTCTATAAGGATGTCTCCTCTCCCCCTCTCTCTCTGTCCAACCTTTACCTGAGAATATCTCATGACTCTGTAATGTCTATAAGGATGTCTCCTCTCCCCCCTCTCTCTCTGTCCAACCTTTACCTGAGAATATCTCATGACTCTGTAATGTCTATAAGGATGTCTCCTCTCCCCCCTCTCTCTCAGTCCAACCTTTACCTGAGAATATCTCATGACTCTGTAATGTCTATAAGGATGTCTCCTCTCCCCCCTCTCTCTCAGTCCAACCTTTACCTGAGAATATCTCATGACTCTGTAATGTCTATAAGGATGTCTCCTCTCCCCCCTCTCTCTCAGTCCAACCTTTACCTGAGAATATCTCATGACTCTGTAATGTCTATAAGGATGTCTCCTCTCCCCCCTCTCTCTCAGTCCAACCTTTACCTGAGAATATCTCATGACTCTGTAATGTCTATAAGGATGTCTCCTCTCCTCCTCCTCTCTCTGTCCAACCTTTACCTGAGAATATCTCATGACTCTGTAATGTCTATAAGGATGTCTCCTCTCCCCCTCTCTCTCAGTCCAACCTTTACCTGAGAATATCTCATGACTCTGTAATGTCTATAAGGATGTCTCCTCTCCCCCCCTCTCTCTCAGTCCAACCTTTACCTGAGAATATCTCATGACTCTGTAATGTCTATAAGGATGTCTCCTCTCCCCTCTCTCTCAGTCCAACCTTTACCTGAGAATATCTCATGACTCTGTAATGTCTATAAGGATCGTTATTCCGTCTCTACTGTTGTCAGACGTCGTATTCAGTCCTTTGGCAAACAACACAGTCTGTTACTGTAACATTCTCTCTCCTCTCCTCCTCCTCTCCTCTCCTCCCCCTTCTCTCTCCTCTCCTCCCCCCTTCTCTCTCCTCCCCCGCCTTGTCTCTCCTCTCCTCCCCCCTTCTCTCTCCTCTCCTCCTCCCCCTCTCCTCTCCTCCCCCCCTTCTCTCCCTCCCCCCCCCTCTCCTCTCTCCTCCCCCCCCTCCCTCTCCTCCCCCTTCTCTCTCCTCTCCTCCCCCTTCTCTCCTCCTCCCCGCCTTGTCTCTCCTCTCCTCCCCCCTTCTCTCTCCTCTCTCCCCCTCTCCTCCCCCTCTCTCCTCCCCCTTCTCTCCTCCCCCCCTCCTCTCTCCTCCCCCCCTCTCTCCTCTCCTCTCCCCCTCTCCTCTCCTCCCCCCTCCTCTCCCTCCTCTCCTCCCCCTCTCCTCTCTCCTCTCCCCCTCCCCCCCTCTCTCTCCTCCCCCCTCTCTCTCCTCCCTCCCCCCTCTCTCCTCCCCCTTCTCTCTCCTCTCCCCTCCCCCCTTCTCTCTCCTCTCCTCCCCCCTTCTCTCTCCTCTCCTCTCCCCCCTCTCTCCTCCTCTCCCCCCCCTCTCTCCTCTCCTCCCCCTCTCTCCCTCTCCTCCTCCCCCCTCTCTCTCTCCTCCCCCCTTCTCTCTTCTCTCCCCCCCCTTCCCTCTCCCCCCCCTTCTCTCCTCTCCCCCACCTTCTCTCTCCTCTCCTCTCTCCTCCTCCTCCCTCCTCCCCCCTCCCCCTCCTCTCCTCCTCTCCCTTCTCTCTCCAGAGATGTTTGACAAGCAGCAGGCCAACAGCATCTTCTGGAGTCCTCAGGGACAGTTCATGGTGCTGGCTGGACTCAGGAGGTACAAGACCTGTGTGTGTGTGTGTGTGTGTGTGTGTGTGTGTGTGTGTGTGTGTGTGTGTGTGTGTGTGTGATATATCTCCCCTCCTGTGTTAACCCTGTCCTCTCCTCCAGTATGAATGGGGCCCTGGCGTTTGTGGACACCTCTGACTGCACCATGATGAACATGGTTGAACACTACATGGCCTCTGACGTAGAGTGGGACCCTACGGGACGATACCTGGTGACCTCTGTGTCCTGGTGGAGTCACAAGGTACACCTGACACACACACCTCACACACCTCTGATGTAGAGTGGGACCCTACGGGACGATACCTGGTGACCTCTGTGTCCTGGTGGAGTCACAAGGTACACCTGACACACACACACCTCACACACCTCTGATGTAGAGTGGGACCCTACGGGACGATACCTGGTGACCTCTGTGTCCTGGTGGAGTCACAAGGTACACCTGACACACACACACACACCACCTCACACACTTCTGACGTAGAGTGGGACCCTACGGGACGATACCTGGTGACCTCTGTGTCCTGGTGGAGTCACAAGGTACACCTGACACACACACACCCTGACACAAACACAGGGAATAAACTCTGATACACACACCTGACACACACACATGACACACCTGACTTAAACACAGGGAATAAACTCTGATACACACACCACACCTCTCACACACACACTCTCACACACACACCTCTCACACACACACCTGACACACACACACACCTGACACACACACACCTGACACACACAAACACAGGCAATAAACTCCTGCTGTCATGTTTATTTAAATGGAAGATCAACCAAATGAAGGTTGGTTTGTACCACAATAATTAACCGATGATATCAGGCCACTCTGGGCCGTGATTACAGACAGGGTAGCCTAGTGGTTCGAGCGTTGGACTAGTAACCAGCAGGTAGCCTAGTGGTTAGAGCGTTGGACTAGTAACCAGCAGGTAGCCTAGTGGTTAGAGCGTTGGACTAGTAACCGGCAGGTAGACTAGTGGTTAGAGCGTTGGACTAGTAACCAGCAGGTAGCCTAGTGGTTAGAGCGTTGGACTAGTAACCAGCAGGTAGCCTAGTGGTTAGAGCGTTGGACTAGTAACCAGCAGGTAGCCTAGTGGTTAGAGCGTTGGGCTAGTAACCAGCAGGTAGCCTAGTGGTTAGAGCGTTGGACTAGTAACCAGCAGGTAGCCTAGTGGTTAGAGCGTTGGACTAGTAACCAGCAGGTAGCCTAGTGGTCAGAGCGTTGGACTAGTAACCAGCAGGTAGCCTAGTGGTCAGAGCGTTGGACTAGTAACCAGCAGGTAGCCTAGTGGTTAGAGCGTTGGACTAGTAACCAGCAGGTAGCCTAGTGGTTAGAGCGTTGGACTAGTAACCAGCAGGTAGACTAGTGGTTAGAGCGTTGGACTAGTAACCAGCAGGTAGCCTAGTGGTTAGAGCGTTGGACTAGTAACCAGCAGGTAGCCTAGTGGTTAGAGCGTTGGACTAGTAACCAGCAGGTAGCCTAGTGGTCAGAGCGTTGGACTAGTAACCAGCAGGTAGCCTAGTGGTTAGAGCGTTGGACTAGTAACCAGCAGGTAGCCTAGTGGTCAGAGCGTTGGACTAGTAACCAGCAGGTAGACTAGTGGTTAGAGCGTTGGACTAGTAACCAGCAGGTAGCCTAGTGGTCAGAGCGTTGGACTAGTAACCAGCAGGTAGCCTAGTGGTCAGAGCGTTGGACTAGTAACCAGCAGGTAGCCTAGTGGTTAGAGCGTTGGACTAGTAACCAGCAGGTAGCCTAGTGGTTAGAGCGTTGGACTAGTAACCAGCAGGTAGCCTAGTGGTTAGAGCGTTGGACTAGTAACCAGCAGGTAGCCTAGTGGTTAGAGCGTTGGACTAGTAACCAGCAGGTAGCCTAGTGGTTAGAGCGTTGGACTAGTAACCAGCAGGTAGCCTAGTGGTTAGAGCGTTGGACTAGTAACCAGCAGGTAGCCTAGTGGTTAGAGTGTTGGACTAGTAACCAGCAGGTAGCCTAGTGGTTAGAGCGTTGGACTAGTAACCAGCAGGTAGCCTAGTGGTTAGAGCGTTGGACTAGTAACCAGCAGGTAGCCTAGTGGTTAGAGCGTTGGACTAGTAACCAGCAGGTAGCCTAGTGGTTAGAGCGTTGGACTAGTAACCAGCAGGTAGCCTAGTGGTTAGAGCGTTGGACTAGTAACCAGCAGGTAGCCTAGTGGTTAGAGCGTTGGACTAGTAACCAGCAGGTAGCCTAGTGGTTAGAGCGTTGGACTAGTAACCAGCAGGTAGCCTAGTGGTTAGAGCGTTGGACTAGTAACCAGCAGGTAGCCTAGTGGTTAGAGCGTTGGACTAGTAACCAGCAGGTAGCCTAGTGGTTAGAGCGTTGGACTAGTAACCAGCAGGTAGACTAGTGGTTAGAGCGTTGGACTAGTAACCAGCAGGTAGCCTAGTGGTCAGAGCGTTGGACTAGTAACCAGCAGGTAGCCTAGTGGTCAGAGCGTTGGACTAGTAACCAGCAGGTAGACTAGTGGTTAGAGCGTTGGACTAGTAACCAGCAGGTAGCCTAGTGGTCAGAGCGTTGGACTAGCAGTGTTTGTGATTACACCCTGATGAAGACAGCAGTGTTTGTGATTACACCCTGATGAAGACAGCAGTGTTTGTGATTACACTGTGCTTCTACACCTGCATTGCTTGCTGTTTGGGGTTTTAGGCTGGGTTTCTGTACAGCACTTTGAGATATCAGCTGATGTACTAAGGGCTATATAAATACATTTGATTTGATTTGAAAACAGCTTGGCTGTTGAAACGTTGGTAATTTTTAAATTATTTTTTGCATCTGAGCTCCTAGAGTGTGCGGCTCTCTTTAATGTTCAAGTTTTCTACTCTGCTAGCCAGCACCTCTCCTAAACAGGTGTTCTCCCCTAGCCAGCACCTCTCCTAAACAGGTGTTCTACTCCCCTAGCCAGCACCTCTCCTAAACAGGTGTTCTCCTCCCCTAGCCAGCACCTCTCCTAAACAGGTGTTCTACTCTGCTAGCCAGCACCTCTCCTAAACAGGTGTTCTACTCTGCTAGCCAGCACCTCTCCTAAACAGGTGTTCTACTCCCCTAGCCAGCACCTCTCCTAAACAGGTGTTCTACTCCCCTAGCCAGCACCTCTCCTAAACAGGTGTTCTACTCTGCTAGCCAGCACCTCTCCTAAACAGGTGTTCTAATCTGCTAGCCAGCACCTCTCCTAAACAGGTGTTCTACTCCGCTAGCCAGCACCTCTCCTAAACAGGTGTTCTAATCTGCTAGCCAGCACCTCTCCTAAACAGGTGTTCTAATCTGCTAGCCAGCACCTCTCCTAAACAGGTGTTCTACTCTGCTAGCCAGCACCTCTCCTAAACAGGTGTTCTACTCTGCTAGCCAGCACCTCTCCTAAACAGGTGTTCTACTCCCTAGCCAGCACCTCTCCTAACCAGGTGTTCTACTCCCCAGCCAGCACCTCTCCTAAACAGGTGTTCTACTCCGCTAGCCAGCACCTCTCCTAAACAGGTGTTCTACTCCGCTAGCCAGCACCTCTCCTAAACAGGTGTTCTACTCTGCTAGCCAGCACCTCTCCTAAACAGGTGTTCTACTCCCCTAGCCAGCACCTCTCCTAAACAGGTGTTCTACTCTGCTAGCCAGCACCTCTCCTAAACAGGTGTTCTACTCTGCTAGCCAGCACCTCTCCTAAACAGGTGTTCTACTCTGCTAGCCAGCACCTCTCCTAAACAGGTGTTCTACTCCCCTAGCCAGCACCTCTCCTAAACAGGTGTTCTACTCCCCTAGCCAGCACCTCTCCTAAACAGGTGTTCTACTCCCCTAGCCAGCACCTCTCCTAAACAGGTGTTCTACTCCCCTAGCCAGCACCTCTCCTAAACAGGTGTTCTACTCCGCTAGCCAGCACCTCTCATAAACAGGTGTTCTACTCCCTAGCCAGCACCTCTCCTAAACAGGTGTTCTAATCTGCTAGCCAGCACCTCTCCTAAACAGGTGTTCTACTCCCCTAGCCAGCACCTCTCCTAAACAGGTGTTCTACTCCGCTAGCCAGCACCTCTCCTAAACAGGTGTTCTACTCTGCTAGCCAGCACCTCTCCTAAACAGGTGTTCTACTCCCCTAGCCAGCACCTCTCCTAAACAGGTGTTCTACTCCGCTAGCCAGCACCTCTCCTAAACAGGTGTTCTACTCCGCTAGCCAGCACCTCTCCTAAACAGGTGTTCTACTCCGCTAGCCAGCACCTCTCCTAAACAGGTGTTCTACTCCGCTAGCCAGCACCTCTCCTAAACAGGTGTTCTACTCTGCTAGCCAGCACCTCTCCTAAACAGGTGTTCTACTCCGCTAGCCAGCACCTCTCCTAAACAGGTGTTCTACTCCGCTAGCCAGCACCTCTCCTAAACAGGTGTTCTACTCTGCTAGCCAGCACCTCTCCTAAACAGGTGTTCTACTCTGCTAGCCAGCACCTCTCCTAAACAGGTGTTCTACTCTGCTAGCCAGCACCTCTCCTAAACAGGTGTTCTACTCTGCTAGCCAGCACCTCTCCTAAACAGGTGTTCTACTCCCCTAGCCAGCACCTCTCCTAAACAGGTGTTCTACTCCCCTAGCCAGCACCTCTCCTAAACAGGTGTTCTACTCTGCTAGCCAGCACCTCTCCTAAACAGGTGTTCTACAGTGTGTTATTATCTGAGCCATACCAAGTGTGTTTAAAAAAAAAGGGGTTGTCTCTCCCGTCAGGTGGACAATGCCTATTGGCTGTGGACCTTCCAGGGGCGTCTCCTCCAGAAGAACAACAAGGACCGTTTCTGTCAGCTACTCTGGAGACCTCGGCCTGCTACCCTGCTCACACAGGACTCCATCAAGGTAGTTATCTCTGTGTGTGTGTGTGTGTGTGTGTGTGTGTGTGTGTGTGTGTCCAGTGTTTATAAAGGGTATTTACTCTGTCATCAAGGTTGTTTTAAACCAATAGAATCCAAAAACTTGTTCAGTGTCTGGACAAGTAGTGACTTCTGTCTAAACTTCTGTGTGTCGAAAGAGTTTTGTTGTAATGTGTCTGACTGCGTATATATAACATCAGCTAAGCTTGGACCCTTGATGGTCTTGGTGCTACTATAACATCAGCTAAGCTGGGACCCTGACAGTCTTGTTGCTACTATAACATGGGCTTAGCCGGGACCCTGACAGTCTTGTTGCTACTATAACATCAGCTAAGCTGGGACCCTGACAGTCTTGTTGCTACTATAACATGGGCTTAGCTGGGACCCTTGATGGTCTTGGTGCTACTATAACATCAGCTAAGCTGGGACCCTGACAGTCTTGTTGCTACTATAACATGGGCATAGCCGGGACCCTTGGTGTTGACAGTCTTGTTGCTACTATAACATGGGCTTAGCCGACCCTTGATGGTCTTGGTGCTACTATAACATGGGCTTAGCCGGGACCCTGACAGTCTTGTTGCTACTATAACATGGGCTTAGCCGACCCTTGATGGTCTTGTTGCTACTATAACATGGGCTTAGCCGGGACCCTTGCCGGTCTTGTTGCTACTATAACATGGGCTTAGCCGGGACCCTTGATGGTCTTGTTGCTACTATAACATGGGCTTAGCCGGGACCCTTGCCGGTCTTGTTGCTACTATAACATGGGCTTAGCCGACCCTTGATGGTCTCGTTGCTACTATAACATGGGCTTAGCCGACCCTTGCCGGTCTTGTTGCTACTATAACATGGGCTTAGCCGGGACCCTTGATGGTCTCGTTGCTACTATAACATGGGCTTAGCCGGGACCCTTGATGGTCTTGTTGCTACTATAACATGGGCTTAGCCGGGACCCTGACAGTCTCGTTGCTACTATAACATGGGCTTAGCCGGGACCCTTGGTGGTCTTGTTGCTACTATAACATGGGCTTAGCTGGGACCCTTGATGGTCTTGTTGCTACTATAACATGGGCTTAGCCGGGACCCTTGCCGGTCTTGTTGCTACTATAACATGGGCTTAGCCGGGACCCTTGATGGTCTTGGTGCTACTATAACATGGGCTTAGCCGGGACCCTGACAGTCTTGTTGCTACTATAACATGGGCTTAGCCGGGACCCTTGATGGTCTTGTTGCTACTATAACATGGGCTTAGCCGGGACCCTTGCCGGTCTTGTTGCTACTATAACATGGGCTTAGCCGGGACCCTTGACAGTCTTGTTGCTACTATAACATGGGCTTAGCCGGGACCCTTGGGGGTCTTGTTGCTACTATAACATGGGCTTAGCCGGGACCCTGACAGTCTTGTTGCTACTATAACATGGGCTTAGCTGGGACCCTTGGTGGTCTTGTTGCTACTATAACATGGGCTTAGCCGGGACCCTGACAGTCTTGTTGCTACTATAACATGGGCTTAGCCGGGACCCTGACAGTCTTGTTGCTACTATAACATGGGCTTAGCTGGGACCCTTGATGGTCTTGTTGCTACTATAACATGGGCTTAGCCGGGACCCTTGGTGGTCTTGTTGCTACTATAACATGGGCTTAGCTGGGACCCTTGATGGTCTTGTTGCTACTATAACATGGGCTTAGCCGGGACCCTGACAGTCTTGTTGCTACTATAACATGGGCTTAGCCGGGACCCTGACAGTCTTGTTGCTACTATAACATGGGCTTAGCCGGGACCCTTAATGGTCTTGTTGCTACTATAACATGGGCTTAGCCGGGACCCTTGGTGGTCTTGTTGCTACTATAACATGGGCTTAGCCAGGACCCTGACAGTCTTGTTGCTACTATAACATGGGCTTAGCCGGGACCCTTGGTGGTCTTGTTGCTACTATAACATGGGCTTAGCTGGGACCCTTGATGGTCTTGTTGCTACTATAACATGGGCTTAGCTGGGACCCTTGATGGTCTTGTTGCTACTATAACATGAGCTTAGCCGGGACCCTGACTGTCTTTTGCTACTATAACATGGGCTTAGCTGGGACCCTTGATGGTCTTGTTGCTACTATAACATGGGCTTAGCCGGGACCCTTGCCGGTCTTGTTGCTACTATAACATGGGCTTAGCCGGGACCCTTGATGGTCTCGTTGCTACTATAACATGGGCTTAGCCGGGACCCTTGGTGGTCTTGTTGCTACTATAACATGGGCTTAGCTGGGACCCTTGATGGTCTTGTTGCTACTATAACATGGGCTTAGCCCCTTGCCGGTCTTGTTGCCCTATAACATGGGCTTAGCGGGACCCTTGATGGTCTCGTTGCTACTATAACATGGGCTTAGCCGGGACCCTTGATGGTCTTGTTGCTACTATAACATGGGCTTAGCCGGGACCCTGACAGTCTTGTTGCTACTATAACATGGGCTTAGCCGGGACCCTGACAGTCTTGTTGCTACTATAACATGTCTTGTTGCTACTATAACATGGGCTTAGCTGGGACCCTTGATGGTCTTGTTGCTACTATAACATGGGCTTAGCCGGGACCCTTGCCGGTCTTGTTGCTACTATAACATGGGCTTAGCCGGGACCCTTGATGGTCTTGGTGCTACTATAACATGGGCTTAGCCGGGACCCTGACAGTCTTGTTGCTACTATAACATGGGCTTAGCCGGGACCCTTGATGGTCTTGTTGCTACTATCACATGGGCTTAGCCGGGACCCTTGCCGGTCTTGTTGCTACTATAACATGGGCTTAGCCGGGACCCTTGACAGTCTTGTTGCTACTATAACATGGGCTTAGCCGGGACCCTTGCCGGTCTTGTTGCTACTATAACATGGGCTTAGCCGGGACCCTGACAGTCTTGTTGCTACTATAACATGGGCTTAGCCGACCCTGACAGTCTTGTTGCTACTATAACATGGGCTTAGCTGGGACCCTTGATGGTCTTGTTGCTACTATAACATGGGCTTAGCCGGGACCCTTGATGGTCTTGTTGCTACTATAACATGGGCTTAGCCGGGACCCTGACAGTCTTGTTGCTACTATAACATGGGCTTAGCTGGGACCCTTGATGGTCTTGTTGCTACTATAACATGGGCTTAGCCGGGACCCTTGGTGGTCTTGTTGCTACTATAACATGGGCTTAGCTGGGACCCTTGATGGTCTTGTTGCTACTATAACATGGGCTTAGCCGGGACCCTGACAGTCTTGTTGCTACTATAACATGGGCTTAGCCGGGACCCTGACAGTCTTGTTGCTACTATAACATGGGCTTAGCCGGGACCCTGACAGTCTTGTTGCTACTATAACATGGGCTTAGCCGGGACCCTGACAGTCTTGTTGCTACTATAACATGGGCTTAGCCGGGACCCTTGGTGGTCTTGTTGCTACTATAACATGGGCTTAGCCGGGACCCTGACAGTCTTGTTGCTACTATAACATGGGCTTAGCCGGGACCCTTGATGGTCTTGTTGCTACTATAACATGGGCTTAGCCGGGACCCTTGATGGTCTTGTTGCTACTATAACATGGGCTTAGCCGGGACCCTTGCCGGTCTTGTTGCTACTATAACATGGGCTTAGCCGGGACCCTGACAGTCTTGTTGCTACTATAACATGGGCTTAGCTGGGACCCTTGATGGTCTTGGTGCTACTATAACATGGGCTTAGCCGGGACCCTTGATGGTCTTGTTGCTACTATAACATGGGCTTAGCCGGGACCCTGACAGTCTTGTTGCTACTATAACATGGGCTTAGCCGGGACCCTTGGTGGTCTTGTTGCTACTATAACATGGGCTTAGCTGGGACCCTTGATGGTCTTGTTGCTACTATAACATGGGCTTAGCCGGGACCCTGACAGTCTTGTTGCTACTATAACATGGGCTTAGCCGGGACTCTTGATGGTCTTGTTGCTACTATAACATGGGCTTAGCCGGGACCCTTGATGGTCTTGTTGCTACTATAACATGGGCTTAGCCGGGACCCTTGATGGTCTTGTTGCTACTATAACATGGGCTTAGCCGGGACCCTTGATGGTCTTGTTGCTACTATAACATGGGCTTAACCGGGACCCTTGGTGGTCTTGTTGCTACTATAACATGGGCTTCGCGTGTAACGTGTTTTTCTTCTTGTGTTTTGACCCGTGTTCCCCAGGTGATAAAGAAGGACCTGAAGAAGTACTCTAAGATCTTTGAGCAGAAGGATCGCCTGAGCCAGTCGAAGGCCTCCAGGGAGCTGGTGGACAAGAGGAGGAGCATGATGGAGGACTACCGTACCTACCGGGAGGCTGCCCTGCAGCAGCACCACGAACAGAAGACTGCCCGCCTGCAGCTCCGAGGAGGTACGTAGATAACCCCCCGCAGCTCCGAGGAGGTACGTATAGATAAGCCCCCCCGCAGCTCCGGGGAGGTACGTAGATAAGCCCCCTGATCTATGGCGGCCCAGACTCCAACTGTCTCACGCTACAGAAACAGGGAGATGGGCCGTTCTGGCTTGGGGACCAGGCTTACTAAGCTTGACCCCTGACCTCTCTCTGTCTCTAGGAGTGGACACTGACGAGCTGGACAGTAACACAGATGACTGGGAGGAGGAGACCATTGAGTTTTTATCAACGAAGAAATCATTCCCCTCGGAGAGTAGTCCCCTTCGCAGGTAACACCCAAACGCACACTACTACACACACACTACTACACACACACTACCCAAACGCACGCTACCTACACACACACTCCACACACACACACACGACTACACACACACACTACCCACACACACGCACTACCCACACACACGCACTACCCACACACACGCACTACCCACACACACGCACTACCCACACACACGCACTACCCACACACACGCACTACCCACACACACGCACTACCCACACACACTCACTACCCACACACACGCACTACCCACACACACGCACTACCCACACACACTCACTACCCAAACACACTCACTACCCAAACACACTCACTACCCAAACACACTCACTACCCAAACACACTCACTACCCAAACACACTCACTACCCAAACACACTCACTACCCAAACACACTCACTACCCAAACACACTCACTACCCACACACACTCACTACCCAAACACACGTACTACCCACACACACTCACTACCTACACACTCACACTACCTACACACACTCACACTACCTACACACACTCACACTACCCACACACACTCACACTACCTACACACACTCACACACACTGCCTACACACACACACTGCCTACACACACACCTACACGCACACACACACTACCTACCGCCCACACACACACACTGCCTACACACACACACTGCCTACACACACACACACTGCCTACACACACACACACTGCCTACACACACACACACTGCCTACACACACACACTGCCTACACACACTAACTGGCTGTGGTTTTGACGGTCTCTCACCCCCCCCCCCTTTCTCTCCAGGTCCATTTTTGCGTGGGGACTAGAGGGGGGGGGCGTTGCCTTGTCGACTGGAGGAGGGAAAACTACGCTGAGAATCTTGGGAGTCGCCAGAGTTCCACCATTCTCTCTTTGTGACATCATCAAAGCGTGCCTTGTGGTATAGCGACTACAGCAAGCTAACAACTGAGGGAGGAGGGAGGAAACCAACTTTTAAACTCTTAATTTTTTATTCATCACCTTGGTCTTTTTGCCACTTTTTAAATAGAACGATACTGTTTTTTTTCTCATAATCTATCCTCGCTCACTCACTCTCTATCCTTATCTTGACTACACACCCCCCTTGCAGTCTTTAACCGTCGTTACCGTGGCAACGGTCACACCTTACCATAACGAGACGGAGACCACCACCACCGGGAGGGATGAGGACTGGGTGTGTGACGTGGCAGTGTGTGTGTGAGGCTAGAGAGGGTGTTCTCCTGATGACCAAACGTTCAAGGCTGTGTTGCAGTAGTAGTAGTAGTAGTGTGTTGAAGTGGCGTTATCCTCCTCCGTTTAGACTACCTGACGTTGTTGTTGTTGTTGTTGTTGTTGTCATACTAGACCACAACTATCACATGATCTTCCACGGCAATAAAGATAAACGTCATACAAATCATCCTCTCTTGTCTGTGGTTTTTACATATTCATGTGTTGAAAGTGTTTTATATATTTATTAATGTGTTGAAAGTGTTTTATATTTTCTCTATTTAGCCAGACGTTCATTAACTGGTGTCCTGTCTTCAACTAAGGTGCATCGTACCGTTCATTAACTGGTGTCCTGTCTTCACGGTAAATTGTTTGTGTTCCTCATCAATCTTCACACAATACCCCATAATGACATCACAATACCCCATAATGACATCACAATACCCCATAATGACAACGTAAAAATAGATTTAGGAAGCGTCACCTCTTTCATATGAGCTCCCTGTACGTTGAGAACGCTTTGCTCTGCGCCTGCGCACTCACTTTCCACTGTCTGTTAATTGATTTGAGTGGTAGTTAGAGCGTCACGAGGTATTTGGTTCTCTGTCCGTTCTCTTTTTCTGTAGCCCGTTGCGTTTTCTTATTGCGGCACGCCCTCGCAATGTCCTATCATCCCACATGCATCACACTTTTCACGTTTGAATTTACAGTCAAGACGCTCTGTGTTGCCTTAGCAACGATAACAGTTTATTGGCTGCTTCCCCTTCTTTGAAACCATTTCTATGAATGGGTTATCAGGGCGCAACAGGTTTCTCATTGAGTTGCATGTTTGTCCACCGACAACGCGCATGAGTGGATTTATGTTTAGCGGCATCAGTTATTTCATTAGCAGCAAAGAAATGTTACATTATTTCACAGTACTCCTCCCATTCCTGATTTGTAGGATCAACTGGTGGTAGCGAACCTATTGTTGGCAAAGCCATATTTTCCGATTCTCTCTCCCCGCACACATTTACATTTAAGTCATTTAGCAGACGCTCTTATCCAGAGCGACTTACAGTCAATAATTTGAACTACCCGCATCCGGGGAATCCTCCAGAATCTTCCAACGTCGCCAAACTCTCCGTCGACTGCGTGGCAAACCAATCCAACGCTGTCCTCCATAGTTATCCTCATCGACAAAATATGTAGTATTTTTAGGATGCTTCTTAAAAGCAAACCCCGTATTGAGTCAATACTGCCATCTATTGGTAAACATAGTACTTCACATAAATATACCGGGTTACGACAGTACCAATTTCCAAAACATTGTTTTAGAGAATTTGGCAGTACGTCCAACCAGTCTCACAACCGGCAGACCACTTGTAACCACGCCAGCCCAGGACCTCCACATCCGGCTTCTTCATCTGTGGGATCGTCTTGAGACCAGCCACCAGGACAGCTGATGAAATTGAGGGTTTCTGCTGCACAACTGAAGAATTTCTGCACAAACTGTCACACCAGGGGTCTTGACCTGACTGCAGTTCAGCATTGTAACCGATTTCAGCGGGTAAATGCTCCCCTTCGATGGTCACTGCCTGTAGGGCTCTTCACTATTAATCCTGGTTACACTGCTACTCTGTAGGGCTCTTCACTATTAATCCTGGTTACACTGCCACTATGTAGGGCTCTTCACTATTAATCCTGGTTACACTGCTACTCTGTAGGGCTCTTCACTATTAATCCTGGTTACACTGCTACTCTGTAGGGCTCTTCACTATTAATCCTGGTTACACTGCTACTCTGTAGGGCTCTTCACTATTAATCCTGGTTACACTGCCACTCTGTAGGGCTCTTCACTATTAATCCTGGTTACACTGCCACTCTGTAGGGCTCTTCACTATTAATCCTGGTTACACTGCTACTCTGTAGGGCTCTTCACTATTAATCCTGGTTACACTGCTACTCTGTAGGGCTCTTCACTATTAATCCTGGTTACACTGCTACTCTGTAGGGCTCTTCACTATTAATCCTGGTTTCTACTGCCACCCTGTAGGGCTCTTCACTATTAATCCTGGTTTCTACTGTACCGGGTAGATGGCAGACGGCGTCGTGTGTTCGAGCAGTTTGCTGATGTCAACGTTGTGAACAGAGGGCCCCATGGTGGGGTTATGGTATGGTGTTTACTGATGTCAACGTTGGGAACAGAGGGCCCCATGGTGGGGTTATGGTATGGTGTTTACTGATGTCAACGTTGGGAACAGAGGGCCCCATGGTGGGGTTAAGGTATGGTGTTTGCTGATGTTAACAGAGGGCCCCATGGTGGGGTTAAGGTATGGTGTTTGCTGATGTTAACAGAGGGCCCCATGGTGGGGTTAAGGTATGGTGTTTGCTGATGTTAACAGAGGGCCCCATGGTGGGGTTAAGGTATGGTGTTTGCTGATGTTAACAGAGGGCCCCATGGTGGGGTTAAGGTATGGTGTTTGCTGATGTTAACAGAGGGCCCCATGGTGGGGTTAAGGTATGGTGTTTGCTGATGTTAACAGAGGGCCCCATGGTGGGGTTAAGGTATGGTGTTTGCTGATGTTAACAGAGGGCCCCATGGTGGGGTTAAGGTATGGTGTTTGCTGATGTTAACAGAGGGCCCCATGGTGGGGTTAAGGTATGGTGTTTGCTGATGTTAACAGAGGGCCCCATGGTGGGGTTAAGGTATAGGCAGGCGTAAGCTACGGACAACAAACACAATTGGATTTTATTGTTGCCAATTTCAATGCACAGAGATCCTGAGGTCCGTTGTCGTGCCATTCACCCGCCTCCATCACCTCATGTTTCAGCGTGATAATGCACGGCCCCATGTCGCAGCGATCTGGACACGATTCCTGGTAGATGAACATGTCCCAGTTATTCCTGCACACTCATCAGACAAGTCACCCATTAGACAAGTCACCCATCAGACAAGTCACCCATTAGACAAGTCACCCATTAGACAAGTCACCCATTAGACAAGTCACCCATCAGACAAGTCACCCATTAGACAAGTCACCCATTAGACAAGTCACCCATTAGACAAGTCACCCATTAGACAAGTCACCCATTAGACAAGTCACCCATTAGACAAGTCACCCATTAGACAAGTCACCCATTAGACAAGTCACCCATTAGACAAGTCACCCATTAGACAAGTCACCCATTAGACAAGTCACCCATTAGACAAGTCACCCATTAGACAAGTCACCCATCAGACAAGTCACCCATTGAGCCTCATGGCCTCATTGCAGCATATTGGATCACTGTCATTGATATAACATTCACCCTGTTCAATGTAACAGCAATAGGTTTAGGCTACTACATGATAAACACATTTTCCCTATACCCATCATGAGGTTGCTACAATCTAGCCTATTTTTTTCTTTATTTAACCAGGCAAGTCAGTTAAGAACAAATTCTTATTTTCAATGACGGCCTAGGAACAGTGGGTTAACTGCCTGTTCAGGGGCAGAATGACAGATTTGTACCTTGTCAGCTCGGGGGTTTTGAACTCACAACCTTCCGGTTACTAGTCCAACGCTCTAACCACTAGGCTACCCTGCCGCCCCTACGCTCTAACCACTAGGCTAACCTGCCGCCCCTACGCTCTAACCACTAGGCTAACCTGCCGCCCCTACGCTCTAACCACTAGGCTACCCTGCCGCCCCTACGCTCTAACCACTAGGCTAACCTGCCGCCCCTACGCTCTAACCACTAGGCTAACCTGCCGCCCCTACGCTCTAACCACTAGGCTACCCTGCCGTCCCTACGCTCTAACCACTAGGCTACCCTGCCGTCCCTACGCTCTAACCACTAGGCTACCCTGCCGCCCCTACGCTCTAACCACTAGGCTACCCTGCCGCCCCTACGCTCTAACCACTAGGCTACCCTGCCGCCCCTACGCTCTAACCACTAGGCTACCCTGCCGTCCCTACGCTCTAACCACTAGGCTACCCTGCCGCCCCTACACTCTAACCACTAGGCTACCCTGCCGCCCCTACGCTCTAACCACTAGGCTACCCTGCCGCCCCTACACTCTAACCACTAGGCTACCCTGCCGCCCCCTGCCGCTGCATGTTTGGGATGCTCTGGATCGACATATACGACAGCGTGTTCCATTTCCCACCAATATCATTACATTACATTTAAGTCATTTAGCAGACGCTCTTATCCAGAGCGACTATCCAGAAACTTCAGCGTGTTCCATTTCAAGGGATCAACAGCCTGATCAACTCTATGGAAGAACGGGTCAACAGCCTGATCAACTCTATGGAAGAACGGGTCAACAGCCTGATCAACTCTATGGAAGAAGGGATCAACAGCCTGATTAACTCTATGGAAGAAGGGATCAACAGCCTGATTAACTCTATGGAAGAAGGGATCAACAGCCTGATCAACTCTATGGAAGAAGGGATCAACAGCCTGATCAACTCTATGGAAGAAGGGATCAACAGCCTGATCAACTCCATGGAAGAACGGGTCAACAGCCTGATCAACTCTATGGAAGAAGGGATCAACAGCCTGATCAACTCTATGGAAGAAGGGGTCAACAGCCTGATCAACTCTATGGAAGAAGGGATCAACAGCCTGATCAACTCTATGGAAGAAGGGATCAACAGCCTGATCAACTCTATGGAAGAAGGGATCAACAGCCTGATCAACTCTATGGAAGAACGGGTCAACAGCCTGATCAACTCTATGGAAGAAGGGATCAACAGCCTGATCAACTCTATGGAAGAAGGGGTCAACAGACTGATCAACTCTATGGAAGAAGGGGTCAACAGACTGATCAACTCTATGGAAGAACGGATCAACAGCCTGATCAACTCTATGGAAGAAGGGGTCAACAGCCTGATCAACTCTATGGAAGAAGGGATCAACAGCCTGATCAACTCTATGGAAGAACGGGTCAACAGCCTGATCAACTCTATGGAAGAAGGGATCAACAGCCTGATCAACTCTATGGAAGAAGGGATCAACAGCCTGATCAACTCTATGGAAGAACGGGTCAACAGCCTGATCAACTCTATGGAAGAAGGGATCAACAGCCTGATCAACTCTATGGAAGAAGGGATCAACAGCCTGATCAACTCTATGGAAGAAGGGATCAACAGCCTGATCAACTCTATGGAAGAAGGGATCAACAGCCTGATCAACTCTATGGAAGAAGGGATCAACAGCCTGATCAACTCTATGGAAGAAGGGATCAACAGCCTGATCAACTCTATGGAAGAAGGGATCAACAGCCTGATCAACTCTATGGAAGAACGGGTCAACAGCCTGATCAACTCTATGGAAGAAGGGATCAACAGCCTGATCAACTCTATGGAAGAAGGGATCAACAGCCTGATCAACTCTATGGAAGAACGGGTCAACAGCCTGATCAACTCTATGGAAGAAGGGATCAACAGCCTGATCAACTCTATGGAAGAAGGGATCAACAGCCTGATCAACTCTATGGAAGAAGGGATCAACAGCCTGATCAACTCTATGGAAGAACGGGTCAACAGCCTGATCAACTCTATGGAAGAAGGGATCAACAGCCTGATCAACTCTATGGAAGAAGGGATCAACAGCCTGATCAACTCTATGGAAGAAGGGGTCAACAGCCTGATCAACTCTATGGAAGAAGGGATCAACAGCCTGATCAACTCTATGGAAGAAGGGATCAACAGCCTGATCAACTCTATGGAAGAAGGGATCAACAGCCTGATCAACTCTATGGAAGAAGGGATCAACAGTCTGATCAACTCTATGGAAGAAGGGTCAACAGCCTGATCAACTCTATGGAAGAAGGGATTAACAGCCTGATCAACTCTATGGAAGAACGGGTCAACAGCCTGATCAACTCTATGGAAGAAGGGATCAACAGCCTGATCAACTCTATGGAAGAAGGGATCAACAGCCTGATCAACTCTATGGAAGAAGGGATCAACAGCCTGATCAACTCTATGGAAGAAGGGATCAACAGCCTGATCAACTCTATGGAAGAAGGGATCAACAGCCTGATCAACTCTATGGAAGAAGGGATCAACAGCCTGATCAACTCTATGGAAGAAGGGATCAACAGCCTGATCAACTCTATGGAAGAAGGGATCAACAGCCTGATCAACTCTATGGAAGAAGGGATCAACAGCCTGATCAACTCTATGGAAGAAGGGATCAACAGCCTGATCAACTCTATGGAAGAAGGGATCAACAGCCTGATCAACTCTATGGAAGAAGGGATCAACAGCCTGATCAACTCTATGGAAGAAGGGATCAACAGCCTGATCAACTCTATGGAAGAAGGGATCAACAGCCTGATCAACTCTATGGAAGAAGGGATCAACAGCCTGATCAACTCTATGGAAGAAGGGATCAACAGCCTGATCAACTCTATGGAAGAAGGGGTTAACAGCCTGATCAACTCTATGGAAGAAGGGATCAACAGCCTGATCAACTCTATGGAAGAAGGGATCAACAGCCTGATCAACTCTATGGAAGAAGGGATCAACAGCCTGATCAACTCTATGGAAGAAGGGGTCAACAGCCTGATCAACTCTATGGAAGAACGGGTCAACAGCCTGATCAACTCTATGGAAGAAGGGATCAACAGCCTGATCAACTCTATGGAAGAACGGGTCAACAGCCTGATCAACTCTATGGAAGAACGGGTCAACAGCCTGATCAACTCTATGGAAGAACGGGTCTACTGTTTAGTGCACGAAGCACATGGTGATCACACCAGATAACGACTGGTTTTCTGATCCACGCCCCGACTTTGTTTTTTTTAACGTTTACTGTGTTACTATATCAATCTATCCTGGATTTATGTTGACTATATCAATCTATCCTGGATTTATGTTGACTATGTTACTATATCAATCTATCCTGGGTTTATGTTGACTATGTTACTATATCAATCTATCCTGGATTTATGTTGACTATGTTACTATATCAATCTATCCTGGGTTTATGTTGACTATATCAATCTATCCTGGATTTATGTTGACTATGTTACTATATCAATCTATCCTGGGTTTATGTTGACTATGTTACTATATCAATCTATCCTGGATTTATGTTGACTATGTTACTATATCAATCTATCCTGGGTTTATGTTGACTATGTTACTATATCAATCTATCCTGGATTTATGTTGACTATGTTACTATATCAATCTATCCTGGGTTTATGTTGACTATGTTACTATATCAATCTATCCTGGATTTATGTTGACTATGTTACTATATCAATCTATCCTGGATTTATGTTGACTATGTTACTATATCAATCTATCCTGGATTTATGTTGACTATGTTACTATATCAATCTATCCTGGATTTATGTTGACTATGTTACTATATCAATCTATCCTGGATTTATGTTGACTATGTTACTATATCAATCTATCCTGGGTTTATGTTGACTATGTTACTATATCAATCTATCCTGGATTTATGTTGACTATGTTACATCTATCTATGAGACCAGTCTGACAGGAACCATCCTGGATTTATGTTGACTATGTTACATCTAGTCTATGAGACCAGTCAAGTAACTATCCTGGATATACGTTGACTATGTTGATCTAGTCTATGAGACCAGTCTGACAGTAACCATCATCAACTTCTAATAAAACATAAACCATCCGTTTTTATAACTGCACATTTACAATACTTTGTGTAAAACTAACAGTGAAATAAGATGCAACTCATCCTCTGGCTTCAGAACAGAAGTCAAACTCTCACCGTATGGAAGCTCAATGCATAAGCTCAATGTTGACGGAAGCTCAATACGGATCAATGTATGGAAGCTCAATGTATGGAAGCTCAATCCTGGAAGCTCATGTTGAGCTCAATGTTACGGAAGCTCAATGTACGGAAGCTCAATTACTATATCAATGTATGGAAGCTCATGTACGGAAGCTCACTATAAGCTCAATCTACGGAAGCTCAATGGGAAGCTCAATATACGGAATATCAATCTATCCTGAAGCTCAATGCAGGGAAGCTCAATCTACGGAAACTCAATGTACGGAAGCTCAATGTACGGAAGCTCAATGTATGGAAGCTCAATGCATGGAAGCTCAATGTATGGAAGCTCAATGCATGGAATCTCAATGTACGGAAGCTCAATGTACTGGAAGCTCATGTTGGAAGCTCAATGTTACTAAGCTCAATGCATGGAAGCTCAATGCATGGAAGCTCAATGTATGGAAGCTCAATGTATGGAAGCTCAATGTATGGAAGCTCAATGTATGGAAGCTCAATGTATGGAAGCTCAATGTTGGAAGCTCAATGTTAAGCTCAATGTATCAAGCTCAATGTGGAAGCTCAATGTACAGAAGCTCAATGTTACGGAAGCTCAATGTACAGAAGCTCAATGTACGGAAGCTCAATGTAAGCTGTGTGGTAAGAAACAAAACAACAAAAACATCCTCAATCAAAACCATGTAACCTATAGCAGAAAGATCTCCTTTCCACACGCCCATCACTTTCCTTTCGACACAACCTCTCCTTTCCACACGCCCATCACTTTCCTTTACGACACAACCTCTCCCTTTCCACACGATCACTTTCCTTTCACACAACCTCTCCTTTCCACACGATCACTTTATTTGACACAACCTCTCCTTTCCACATCCCATCACTTTCCTTTCGACACAACCTCTCCTTTCCACATCTATCACTTTCCTTTACACAACCTCTCCTTTCCACACGCCCATCACTTTCCTTTGACACAACCTCTCCTTTCCACACGCCCATCACTTTCCTTTCGACACAACCTCTCCTTTCCACACGCCCATCACTTTCCTTTCGACACAACCTCTCCTTTCCACACGCCCATCACTTTCCTTTCACACAACCTCTCCTTTCCACACGCCCATCACTTTCCTTTCAATCACAACCTCTCCTTTCCACCGCCCACCACTTTCCTTTCGACACAACCTCTCCTTTCCACACGCCCATCACTTTCCTTTCGACACAACCTCTCCTTTAAAACTAACAGTGAAACGCCCATCACTTTCCTTTCGACACAACCTCTCCTTTCCACACGCCCATCACTTTCCTTTCGACACAACCTCTCCTTTCCATGCCCATCACTTTCCTTTCGACACAACCTCTCCTTTCCACACGCCCATCACTTTCCTTTCGACACAACCTCTCCTTTCCACACGCCCATCACTTTCCTTTCGAAACCTCTCCTTTCCACACGCCCATCACTTTCCTTTCGACACAACCTCTCCTTTCCACACGCCCATCACTTTCCTTTCGACACAACCTCTCCTTTCCACACGCCCACCACTTTCCTTTCGCTCAACCTCTCCTTTCCAAGCCCACCACTTTCCTTTGACACAACCTCCTTTCCACACGCCCATCACTTTCCTTTCAATGTACAACCTCTCCTTTCCACACGCCCATCACTTTCCTTTCGACACAACCTCTCCTGTCCACACGCCCATCACTTTCCTGTTCGACACAACCTCTCCTTTCCACACGCCCATCACTTTCCCCTTTCGACACAACCTCTCCTTTCCACACGCCCATCACTTTCCTTTCTACACAACCTCTCCTTTCTACACGCCCATCACTTTCCTTTTGACACAATGTCTCCTTTCCACACGCCCATCACTTTCCTTTCGGAAGCTCAACCTCTCCTTTCCACACGCCCATCACTTTCCTTTCGACACAACCTCTCCTTTCCATGTACCATCACTTTCCTTTCGACACAACCTCTCTTTCCACACGCCCATCACTTTCCTTTCGAAGCTCAACCTCTCCTTTCCACACGCTCATCACTTTCCTTTCGACACAACCTCTCCTTTCCACACGCCCATCACTTTCCTTTCGACACAACCTCTCCTTTCCACACGCCCATCACTTTCCTTCTTTCGGAACAACCTCTCCTTTCCACACGCCCACCACTTTCCTTTGACACAACCTCTCCTTTCCACACGCCCATCACTTTCCTTTCGCACAACCTCTCCTTTCCAGCCCATCACTTTCCTTTCGACAAACCTCTCCTTTCCACGGAAGCCCATCACTTTCCTTTCGACACAACCTCTCCTTTCCACAGCCCATCACTTTCCTTTCGACACAACCTCTCCTTTCCACACGCCCATCACTTTCCTTTCGACACAACCTCTCCTTTCCACACGCCCATCACTTTCCTTTCGACACAACCTCTCCTTTCTACATCCCCATCAAAACTTTCCTTTCGCACAAAGCTCCTTTCCACACGCCCATCACTTTCCTTTCGACACAACCTCTCCTTTCCACACGCCCATCACTTTCCTTTTCGACACAACCTCTCCTTTCCACACGCCCATCACTTTCCTTTCGACACAACCTCTCCTTTCCACACGCCCATCACTTTCCTTTCGACACAACCTCTCCTTTCTACACGCCCATCACTTTCCTTTCGACACAACCTCTCCTTTCCACACGCCCATCACTTTCCTTTCGACACAACCTCTCCTTTCCACACGCCCATCACTTTCCTTTCGACACAACCTCTCCTTTCCACACGCCCATCACTTTCCTTTCGACACAACCTCTCCTTTCCACACGCCCATCACTTTCCTTTCGACACAACCTCTCCTTTCCACACGCCCATCACTTTCCTTTCGACACAACCTCTGCTTTCCACACGCCCACCACTTTCCTTTCGTCACACCCATTCGCCCACACTCCGGTCGCCATAAGGAGGGTAATATGGCTAGAAGGAATCCAGCTTTCCTCAAATGAATGTCGAAGGTAGATTTTTTTGTTGCATTTTTGCTAACCCTAACCCATTTCCTAACTTTAACCTAGTTCTCCTAACCTGCTACAAAAAGTAAAATCTGACGTTAATTTGACAAAACTGGGTTCCTTCTAGCTATGACCAATGGCTCCAGAATGGCGCAGCGGTCTAAGCCACTGCGTCTTAGTGCTAGAGGCGTCACTACGGACCCTGGTTTGATTCCAGGCCGTATCATAGCCGGCTGTAATTGGGAGTCCTAAAGGGCGGCGCACAATTGGCCCAGCGTCGTCCGGGTTAGGGTTTGGCCGGGGTAGAACGTCATTGTAAATAAGAATTTGTTCTAAACGGACTTGCCTAGTTTAAATAAATGTTAAATAAATTATAATACATAAAATACCCATATTGAGCTGCAGCTACCTTCCCGGTTCTACAATCTATAGACTGTCGAGGTGATAGACGAGATCACAAGAAGTCTCGCGATTGTCTTTGCAGTGCTCGGTCCTCGGGTCCTGTCCCGTTGCTTTGTGTGCTCGACTATGTGCTGCTCTCTCTCCCTCATCTACAGACCAGACTTCACACCCTGTACCACGTCGAGGGGCCAGTGCGCGACCATGGAAGCGAACAAAGAGGTAAACGAAAAAAACGTTAGTTAAGAAATTAAACATTTAAAACCGGCCGGATGTTATTGTGAATAGAACAGTTTGTACTTTCAGCAGAGGGGCTTCCTCTTTCTTCTTTCCGGTAACAAATCGACTAAAACAGCTGGTATGTTAGTTAACCGATGTAATTTTACTGTTATT
The DNA here is from genome assembly GCF_023373465.1 of Oncorhynchus keta. Classification (NCBI taxonomy): domain Eukaryota; kingdom Metazoa; phylum Chordata; class Actinopteri; order Salmoniformes; family Salmonidae; genus Oncorhynchus; species Oncorhynchus keta. The sequence continues at coordinate 21,888 of NW_026289535.1, read as the reverse complement.
GCCTGCTGTGTGGCCGTTATTTGAGATTAATCGCGATTTATAAAATGCGTCTGCGGGGATTGGGGAAACCCACAGTGATCTCAACATAGACGTTAAGAGGAAGGGGAGAGAGAAAAGAGAATACGTGTACAGTTGGAAGCGGGAGTTACTGGCGATATCTTGGCAGGACAGGCCTTGGATGATTGCAGGAAACCGCAGTGGAAGGAAGGGGAGAGAGAGAGTGGTTGTGTTTGAGAGAGAGAGGAGAGAGAGAGAGACAGCCTAAAGAGAGGGGAAAGAGAGAGTGATTGTGTTTGAGAGAGAGAGAGAGAGCCAGCCTAAAGAGAGGGGAAAGAGAGAGTGATTGTGTTTGAGAGGGGAGAGAGGGGTAGCCTAAAGAGAGAGTGATTGTGTTTGAGAGAGAGAGAGAGGAGAGGAGGGGGGGCAGCCTAAAGAGAGAGTGATTGTGTTTTAGAGAGAGAGAGAGAGAGAGGGAGAGAGGGGTAGCTTAAAGAGAGAGTTTGTGTTAGAGAGAGTGATTGTGTTTGAGAGAGAGAGAGAGAGTGATTGTGTTTGTTGTGCTAGAGAGAGAGAGAGAGTGATTGTGTTTGAGAAGAGAGTGATTGTGTTTGAGAGAGAGAGTGATTGTGTTTGAGAGAGTGATTGTGTTAGAGAGAGAGTGATTGTGTTTGAGAGAGAGAGAGAGTGATTGTGTTTGAGAAGAGAGAGAGAGAGAGTGATTGTGTTTGAGAGACAGAGAGAGAGAGAGAGAGAGTGATTGTGTTTGAGAGAGAGAGAGAGAGAGAGACAGAGAGAGTGAGTGATTGTGTTTGAGAGAGAGAGAGAGAGGATCCACCACATCATTTCAAAGTGGACATGTGAGTAATATTTGGTTGAGACATCGATAATCAGGGGACAGTTTAAACAACTGTTTCTTAAACATTGTGGATATAGTGGCTCCATGGAAAACCTTCAGAATTAAACAAAGAACGGAACATTGGATGAATCAGGAAATCCCTGAGGCCATTAAATCAAGACTATAACAGAACCAAAGAGGAAGATGCTTTCACTAGACACATAACCCTAAGGATGTACTGGAGGGTTGGGTCGGGTCCTAGGTTATAACTCCAAGATGGATGTACTGGAGGGGAGGGGAGGGTCCTAGGTTATTTCTCCAAGATGGATGTACTAGAGGGGAGGGGAGGGTCCTCGGTTATTACTCCAAGATGGATGTACTGGAGGGGAGGGTCCTAGGTTATTACTCCAAGATGGATGTACTGGAGGGGAGGGTCCTAGGTTATTACTCCAAGATGGATGTACTGGAGGGAGGGTCCTAGGTTATTACTCCAAGATGGATGTACTGGAGGGGAGGGTCCTAGGTTATTACTCCAAGATGGATGTACTGGAGGGGAGGGTCCTCGGTTATTACTCCAGATGAATGTACTGGAGGGGAGGGTCCTCGGTTATTACTCCAAGATGGATGTACTGGAGGGGAGGGTCCTAGGTTATTACTCCAGATGGATGTACTGGAGGGGAGAGGAGGGTCCTAGGTTATTACTCCAGATGAATGTACTGGAGGGGAGGGTCCTCGGTTATTACTCCAAGATGGATGTACTGGAGTGGAGGGGAGGGTCCTAGGTTATTACTCCAAGATGGATGTACTGGAGGGGAGGGTCCTAGGTTATTACTCCAAGATGGATGTACTGGAGGGGAGGGTCCTAGGTTATTACTCCAAGATGGATGTACTGGAGGGGAGGGTCCTAGGTTATGACTCCAGATGGATGTACTGGAGGGTCGGGGAGGGTCCTAGGTTATAACTCCAAGATGGATGTACTGGAGGGGAGGGTCCTCGGTTATTACTCTAAGATGGATGTACTGGGGGGAGGGTCCTAGGTTATTACTCCAAGATGGATGTACTGGAGGGGAGGGGAGGGTCCTAGGTTATTACTCCAGATGGATGTACTGGAGGGGGGGAGGGTCCTCGGTTATTACTCCAAGATTGATGTACTGGAGGGAGGGTCCTCGGTTATTACTCCAGATGGATGTACTGGAGGGAGAGGAGGGTCCTAGGTTATTACTCCAAGATGGATGTACTGGAGGGAGGGCTCCTCGGTTATTACTCCAGATGAATGTACTGGAGGGAGGGTCCTCGGTTATTACTCCAAGATGGATGTACTGGAGGGGAGGGGAGGGTCCTAGGTTATTACTCCAAGATGGATGTACTGGAGGGGAGAGGAGGGTCCTAGGTTATTACTCCAAGATGGATGTACTGGAGGGAGGGTCCTAGGTTATGACTCCAGATGGGTGTACTGGAGGGAGGGTCCTAGGTTATTACTCTAAGATGGATGTACTGGAGGGTCGGGTCGGGTCCTAGGTTATTACTCCAAGATGGATGTACTGGAGGGAGGGTCCTCGGTTATTACTCCAGATGAATGTACTGGAGGGGAGGGTCCTCGGTTATTACTCCAAGATGGATGTACTGGAGGGGAGGGTCCTAGGTTATTACTCCAGATGGATGTACTGGAGGGGTGGGTCCTAGGTTATGACTCCAGATGGATGTACTGGAGGGGAGGGGAGGGTCCTAGGTTATTACTCTAAGATGCATGTACTGGAGGGGAGGGTCCTAGGTTATTACTCCAGATGGATGTACTGGAGGGGAGGGTCCTAGGTTATTACTCCAGATGGATGTACTGGAGGGGAGGAGGGTCCTAGGTTGTTACTCCAGATGGATGTACTGGAGGGTCGGGTCCGGTCCTAGGTTATTACTCCAAGATGGATGTACTGGAGGGGAGGGTCCTAGGTTATTACTCCAGATGGATGTACTGGAGGGGAGGGGAGGGTCCTAGGTTGTTACTCCAGATGGATGTACTGGAGGGGAGGGGAGGGTCCTGGTTATTACTCCAAGATGGATGTACTGGAGGGAGGGTCCTGTTATTACTCCAGATGAATGTACTGGGGGGAGGGTCCTAGGTTATTACTCCAAGATGGATGTACTGGAGGGGAGAGGAGGGTCCTAGGTTATTCTCCAAGATGGATGTACTGGAGGGGCTGGTTATGACTCCAGATGGATGTACTGGAGGGGAGGGGAGGGTCCTTTATTACTCTAAGATGCATGTACTGGAGGGAGGGGAGGGTCCTAGGTTATTACTCCAGATGGATGTACTGGAGGAGGGTCCTAGGTTATTACTCCAGATGGATGTACTGGAGGGGAGGGGAGGGTCCTAGGTTGTTACTCCAGATGGATGTACTGGAGGGTCGGGTCCGGTCCTAGGTTATTACTCCAAGATGGATGTACTGGAGGGGAGGGTCCTAGGTTATTACTCCAGATGGATGTACTGGAGGGGAGGGTCCTAGGTTGTTACTCCAGATGGATGTACTGGAGGGGAGGGGAGGGTCCTAGGTTATTACTCCAAGATGGATGTACTGGAGGGGAGGGTCTCGGTTATTACTCCAGATGAATGTACTGGAGGGGAGGGTCCTTTATTACTCCAAGATGGATGTACTGGAGGGGAGGGTCCTAGGTTATTACTCCAGATGAATGTACTGGAGGGGAGGGTCCTAGGTTATTACTCCAAGATGGATGTACTGGAGAGGAGGGTCCTATGTTATTACTCCAGATGGATGTACTGGAGGGGAGGGGAGGGTCCTAGGTTATTACTCCAAGATGGATGTACTGGAGGGGAGAGGAGGGTCCTCGGTTATTACTCCAGATGAATGTACTGGAGGGGAGGGGAGGGTCCAAGGTTATTACTCCAGATGATTGTACTGGAGGGTCCTAGGTTATTACTCCAGATGGATGTACTGGAGGGGAGGGTCCGAGGTTATTACTCCAAGATGGATGTACTGGAGGGGAGGGACCGAGGTTATTACTCCAAGATGGATGTACTGGAGGGGAGGGTTCGAGGTTATTACTCCAAGATGGATGTACTGGAGGGGAGGGTCCTAGGTTATTACTCCAAGATTGATGTACTGGAGACGAGGGTCCTAGGTTATTACTCCAAGATGGATGTACTGGAGGGGAGGGTCCTAGGTTATTACTCCAGATGGATGTACTGGAGGGGAGGGTCCCAGTTATTTCTCCAAGATGGATGTACTGGAGGGGAGGGGAGGGTCCTAGGTTATTACTCTAAGATGGATGTACTGGAGGGTCGGGTCGGGTTCTAGGTTATTACTCCAAGATGGATGTACTGGAGGAGGGTCCTAGTTATTACTCCAGATGGATGTACTGGAGGGGAGGGTCTAGGTTATTACTCCAGATGGATGTACTGGAGGAGGGTCCTAGGTTATTACTCCAGATGGATGTACTGGAGGGGAGGGTCCTAGGTTATTACTCCAAGATGGATTTACTGGAGGGGAGGGGAGGGTCCTCGGTTATTACTCCAGATGAATGTACTGGAGGGGAGGGTCCTGGTTATTACTCCAAGATGGATGTACTGGAGGGGAGGGTCCTAGGTTATTACTCCAGATGGATGTACTGGAGGGGAGGGTACGAGGTTATTACTCCAAGATGGATGTACTGGAGGGGAGGGTCCGAGATTACTCCAGATGGATGTACTGGAGGGGAGGGTCCTAGGTTATTACTCCAAGATGGATGTACTGGAGGGGAGGGTTGAGTTATTACTCCAAGATGGATGTACTGGAGGAGGGGTCCTAGGTTATTACTCCAAGATGAATGTACTGGAGGGGGGGAGGGTCCTCGGTTATTACTCCAAGATGCATGTACTGGAGGGGAGGGTCCCTGTGGTGGGACCTGTATTGGGACCTGTATTGGGACCTGTATTAGGACCTGTATCGGGACCTGTATTGGGACCTGTATTGGGACCTGTTCGGGACCTGTATTAGGACCTGTATTAGGACCTGTATGGGACCTGTATTAGGACCTGTATTGGGACAAAGTTTTGTGAGTTTTGATCTTTGGGCAGGTTTTGGGGGGCTGTTCACGCAACAGAATGTTTTATTGAGGCAAGTTGAGGTTCGGTAGCAGTCTAGAACCCAGTCTGAGTGTTCTGTCATTGGTCAAGAGCACTACTCCTAGTAGGACTGGGAACTATGGACGTGATTCTTCAAGTAAGTGTTTGTTGTTATTCAACAAGAGAACTAGTTTTCATGTGTTATTCAACAAGAGACGACTGGTTTTCATGTTGTTATTCAACAAGAGACGACTGGTTTTCATGTTGTTATTCAACAAGAGACGACTGGTTTTCATGTTGTTATTCAACAAGAGGGGACTAGTTTTCATGTTGTTATTCAACAAGAGAGACTGGTTTTCATGTTGTTATTCAACAAGAGACGACTGGTTTTCATGTTGTTATTCAACAAGAACCCAGAGTGACTAGTTTTCATGCAAGTTTTTCCACTTGAGAATTACTGCCCCAATTGTAGATGTAAAAATGCGCCACTAAGACCTTGCAAAAACATCAGAATGATTTTCAGATTTCTTGACTGATCTTAGATTAATTCTGACTATTTTAAGAAAGTGTTACTGGCTGTGTTCTCCAGAGGGACAAACAGTGATATTGCTGCTTTTTTGTTCACGTTTTTTTAAGCAAAGGTTCTTTTGAAGGAGTATGACATTCACTTCCTGCTAGGAGCAGTAAGAACCCAGTCTGAGTGTTCTGCTGCTGGGGGAGATGTTCTACGAGGAGCAGTAAGAACCCAGTCTGAGTGTTCTGCTGCTGGGGAGATGCTCTACTAGGAGCAGTAAGAACCCAGTCTGAGTGTTCTGTTGGGGGGAGATGCTCTACTAGGAGCAGTAAGAACCCAGTCTGAGTGTTCTGCTGGGGGAGATGCTCTGCTAGGAGCAGTGAGAACCCAGTCTGAGTGTTCTGCTGCTGGGGGAGATGCTCTAGAGGAAACACTTCCTGGTTATTATTATTATTATTATTATTATTTATCAACCCTGGGAAAACCCTCTGCCTTAACAGCAACCCTGGGAAAACCCTCTGCCTTAACATCAACCCTGGGAAAACCCTCTCCATTAACATCAACCCTGGGAAAACCCTCTGCCTTAACATCAACCCTGGGAAAACCCTCTGCATTAACATGCAACCCTGGGAAAACCCTCTGCATTAACAGCAACCCTGGGAAAACCCTCTCCATTAACATCAACCCTGGGAAAACCCTCTGCCTTAACATCAACCCTGGGAAAACCCTCTGCAGAACATCAACCTGGGAAAACCCTCTGCATTAACAGCAACCCTGGGAAAACCTCTCCATTAACATCAACCCTGGGAAAACCCTCTGCCTTAACATCAACCCTGGGAAAACCCTCTGCATTAACAGCAACCCTGGGAAAACCCTCTCCATTAACATCAACCCTGGGAAAACCCTCTGCCTTAACATCAACCCTGGGAAAACCCTCTGCATTAACAGCAACCCTGGGAAAACCTTCTGCATTAACAGCAACCCTGGGAAAACCCTCTGCATTAACATCAACCCTGGGAAAACCCTCTGCCTTAACATCAACCCTGGGAAAACCCTCTGCATTAACATCAACCCTGGGAAAACCCTCTGCCTTAACAGCAACCCTGGGAAAACCCTCTGCATTAACAGCAACCCTGGGAAAACCCTCTGCATTAACATCAACCCTGGGAAAACCCTCTGCCTTAACATCAACCCTGGGAAAACCCTCTGCATTAACAGCAACCCTGGGAAAACCCTCTGCCTTAACAGCAACCCTGGGAAAACCCTCTGCCTTAACAGCAACCCTGGGAAAACCCTCTGCCTTAACAGCAACCCTGGGAAAACCCTCTGCATTAACAGCAACCCTGGGAAAACCCTCTGCCTTAACATCAACCCTGGGAAAACCTTCTGCATTAACAGCAACCCTGGGAAAACCCTCTGCCTTAACAGCAACCCTGGGAAAACCCTCTGCCTTAACAGCAACCCTGGGAAAACCCTCTGCCTTAACAGCAACCCTGGGAAAACCCTCTGCCTTAACATCAACCCTGGGAAAACCCTCTGCCTTAACATCAACCCTGGGAAAACCCTCTGCATTAACATCAACCCTGGGAAAACCCTCTGCCTTAACATCAACCCTGGGAAAACCCTCTGCCTTAACATCAACCCTGGGAAAACCCTCTGCATTAACAGCAACCCTGGGAAAACCCTCTGCCTTAACAGCAACCCTGGGAAAACCCTCTGCCTTAACAGCAACCCTGGGAAAACCCTCTGCCTTAACATCAACCCTGGGGGAATGCTCTGCATTAACAGCATCCCTGGGAAAACCCTCTGCCTTAACATCAACCCTGGGAAAACCTCTGCATTAACAGCATCCCTGGGAAAACCCTCTGCCTTAACATCATCGCTGGGGGGACCCTCTGCATTAACAGCATCGCTGGGAAAACCCTCTGCATTAACAGCATCCCTGGGAAAACCCTCTGCATTAACAGCATCCCTGGGAAAACCCTCTGCCTTAACATCAACCCTGGGAAAACCCTCTGCATTAACAGCAACCCTGGGAAAACCCTCTGCCTTAACATCAACCCTGGGAAAACCCTCTGCATTAACAGCAACCCTGGGAAAACCCTCTGCATTAACAGCAACCCTGGGAAAACCCTCTGCCTTAACAGCAACCCTGGGAAAACCCTCTGCCTTAACAGCAGACTTGCACATTTCCTCAGTCAAAACAATGTACTGAGCAAAAGACAAATTTCCCTTTTTACCAAATTACCGTACGACAGACCACGTAGTCACCCTGCACACCCTAATTGTCAAACAAACAAAAACAAAGGCAAAGTCTCATGTTTTGTTGTTTTCTAAAAAGCGTTTGACTCAGTTTGGCATGAGGGTCTGCTATACAAATGGATGGAAAGTGGTGTTTGGGGGGGTAAAAACGTCCGACTTTATAAAATCCTCTGTGTAACAGCATAAAACATAGAATAGTACAGAGCAGAAATAGACCGATACCCGCTAATGATCCAAATACAGAAAAGAGTCATTCTATTCTACAACCACATATAAAAGGAAGAGATTCCCAAACCTTCCATAACAAAGCTATCACCTACAGAGAGATGAACCTGGAGAAGAGTACCTGGTCCTGGGGCCCTGTTCACAAACAGACCCCACAGAGCACCAGGACAGCAACACAATTAGACCCAACCAACTGAATCATGAGAAAACCAAAAGATCATTATCAGACAAACTGGAAAGATCAGAGCATCTGGAATGCTATTTGGCCCGAAACAGAGAGTACACAGTGGCAGAATACCTGACCACTGTGACCTACCCAAACGTATGGAAAGCTCTGACTATGTACAGACTCAGTGAGGATAGCCTTGAGAGAGAGAGAGAGAGAGAGAGAGAGAGAGAGAGAGAGAGAGAGAGAGAGAGAGAGGTCAGTGAATGGTTACATTGTGTTCAACAGGAGCTGTATACTCTGTCTACTGTATAAATTAATGTTGTTTGTAGAGTGTGGTTGGTTGGGTGGGTGGGAGAGGCGGAGGAGTATTTCAGTAGTTGGTGGTGTTGGAGGTAAAACAGTCAGACATTATTCATCCTATAGCACATAACCCAACATGTTCAGGTGGACTAGAACCCAACATGTTCAGATGGACTAGAACCCTACATGTTCAGGTGGACTAGAACCCAACATGTTCAGATGGACTAGAACCCAACATGTTCAGGTGGACTAGAACCCAACATGTTCAGGTGGACTAGAACCCAACATGTTCAGGTGGACTAGAACCCAACATGTTCAGGTGGACTAGAACCCAACATGTTCAGGTGGACTAGAACCCAACATGTTCAGGTGGACTAGAACCCAACATGTTCAGGTGGACTAGAACCCAACAAGTTCAGGTGGACTAGAACCCAACATGTTCAGGTGGACTAGAACCCAAAATGTTCAGGTGGACTAGAACCCAACAAGTTCAGGTGGACTAGAACCCAACATGTTCAGGTGGACTAGAACCCAACATGTTCAGGTGGACTAGAACCCAACATGTTCAGGTGGACTAGAACCCAACATGTTCAGCGGACTAGAACCCAACATGTTCAGCGGACTAGAACCCAACATGTTCAGGTGGACTAGAACCCAACATGTTCAGGTGGACTAGAACCCAACAAGTTCAGGTGGACTAGAACCCAACATGTTCAGATGGACTAGAACCCAACATGTTCAGATGGACTAGAACCCAACATGTTCAGGCAGACTAGAACCCAACATGTTCAGGTGGACTAGAACCCAACATGTTCAGGCAGACTAGAACCCAACATGTTCAAGCAGACTAGAACCCAACATGTTCAGATGGACTAGAACCCAACATGTTCAGATGGACTAGAACCCAACATGTTCAGGTGGACTAGAACCCAACATGTTCAGGTGGACTAGAACCCAACATGTTCAGGCGGACTAGAACCCAACATGTTCAGGTGGACTAGAACCCAACATGTTCAGGTGGACTAGAACCCAACATGTTCAGGTGGACTAGAACCCAACATGTTCAGGTGGACTAGAACCCAACATGTTCAGGCGGACTAGAACCCAACATGTTCAGGTGGACTAGAACCCAACATGTTCAGGTGGACTAGAACCCAACATGTTCAGGTGGACTAGAACCCAACATGTTCAGGTGGACTAGAACCCAACATGTTCAGGTGGACTAGAACCCAACATGTTCAGGCGGACTAGAACCCAACATGTTCAGGTGGACTAGAACTCAACATGTTCAGGTGGACTAGAACCCAACATGTTCAGGTGGACTAGAACCCAACATGTTCAGGTGGACTAGAACCCAACATGTTCAGGCGGACTAGAACCCAACATGTTCAGGCGGACTAGAACCCAACATGTTCAGGCGGACTAGAACCCAACATGTTCAGGTGGACTAGAACCCAACATGTTCAGGCAGACTAGAACCCAACATGTTCAGATGGACTAGAACCCAACATGTTCAGGTGGACTAGAACCCAACATGTTCAGGTGGACTAGAACCCAACATGTTCAGGTGGACTAGAACCCAACATGTTCAGGTGGACTAGAACCCAACATGTTCAGGCGGACTAGAACCCAACATGTTCAGGTGGACTAGAACCCAACATGTTCAGGTGGACTAGAACCCAACATGTTCAGGTGGACTAGAACCCAACATGTTCAGGCGGACTAGAACCCAACATGTTCAGGCGGACTAGAACCCAACATGTTCAGGCAGACTAGAACCCAACATGTTCAGGCAGACTAGAACCCAACATGTTCAGGCGGACTAGAACCCAACATGTTCAGGCGGACTAGAACCCAACATGTTCAGGCGGACTAGAACCCAACATGTTCAGGTGGACTAGAACCCAACATGTTCAGGTGGACTAGAACCCAACATGTTCAGATGGACTAGAACCCAACATGTTCAGATGGACTAGAACTCAACATGTTCAGGCGGACTAGAACCCAACATGTTCAGGTGGACTAGAACCCAACATGTTCAGGTGGACTAGAACCCAACATGTTCAGGTGGACTAGAACCCAACATGTTCAGGTGGACTAGAACCCAACATGTTCAGGTGGACTAGGAACCCAACATGTTCAGGTGGACTAGAACCCAACATGTTCAGGTGGACTAGAACCCAACATGTTCAGATGGACTAGAACCCAACATGTTCAGATGGACTAGAACCCAACATGTTCAGGCGGACTAGAACCCAACATGTTCAGGTGGACTAGAACCCAACATGTTCAGGCGGACTAGAACCCAACATGTTCAGGTGGACTAGAACCCAACATGTTCAGGCGGACTAGAACCCAACATGTTCAGGTGGACTAGAACCCAACATGTTCAGGTGGACTAGAACCCAACATGTTCAGATGGACTAGAACCCAACATGTTCAGGTGGACTAGAACCCAATATGTTCAGGCGGACTAGAACCCAACATGTTCAGGCAGACTAGAACCCAACATGTTCAGGTGGACTAGAACCCAATATGTTCAGGCGGACTAGAACCCAACATGTTCAGGCGGACTAGAACCCAACATGTTCAGGCAGACTAGAACCCAACATGTTCAGGTGGACTAGGAACCCAACATGTTCAGGTGGACTAGAACCCAACATGTTCAGGTGGACTAGAACCCAACATGTTCAGGTGGACTAGAACCCAACATGTTCAGGTGGACTAGAACCCAACATGTTCAGGTGGACTAGAACCCAACATGTTCAGGTGGACTAGAACCCAACATGTTCAGGTGGACTAGAACCCAACATGTTCAGGTGGACTAGAACCCAACATGTTCAGATGGACTAGAACCCAACATGTTCAGGCGGACTAGAACCCAACATGTTCAGGCAGACTAGAACCCAACATGTTCAGGCGGACTAGAACCCAACATGTTCAGGTGGACTAGAACCCAACATGTTCAGGTGGACTAGAACCCAACATGTTCAGGCGGACTAGAACCCAACATGTTCAGGTGGACTAGAACCCAACATGTTCAGGTGGACTAGAACCCAACATGTTCAGGTGGACTAGAACCCAACATGTTCAGGTGGACTAGAACCCAACATGTTCAGGTGGACTAGAACCCAACATGTTCAGGCGGACTAGAACCCAACATGTTCAGGTGGACTAGAACCCAACATGTTCAGGTGGACTAGAACCCAACATGTTCAGGTGGACTAGAACCCAACATGTTCAGGTGGACTAGAACCCAACATGTTCAGGTGGACTAGAACCCAACATGTTCAGGTGGACTAGAACCCAACATGTTCAGGTGGACTAGAACCCAACATGTTCAGGTGGACTAGAACCCAACATGTTCAGGTGGACTAGAACCCAACATGTTCAGGCAGACTAGAACCCAACATGTTCAGGTGGACTAGAACCCAACATGTTCAGGTGGACTAGCCTGTCTGTCTCTCACTGTCTGTTGATCTGTCGGTATGTTCGTCTGTCTGTCAGCTATGTCTGTCTGTCTGCCTACAGCGTGGAAAAATACTTCAGATTGAGCTATGAGCTGAATTTTTACTAAATATTTTTACTAAATATTTTATATACGATGTTATTTATTCTTATGTATTATACAATTTGTCTATCTAAATAATTTATTTCATAGCCATATTAAAATATATTAAAACATGATTTCATATTATAAGTCTGTGTTTAAATGACCTATAACGTGACAAAGCTTCTCCTTGCTGCCTGGTATTTTTGGCAGCTGACTGGTGGTAGCTATTAAAGTACTGTATTTATGTCCTGTGGGTTTGAAATAGCACATAGAGAGAGAGAGAACAGCTGAACAGCAGAACCCGAGACAGAGCTGCAATTCCTTTCAAAGTATAGATATATATATATATATTTTTTTAAATCCCCAATTTTGAAACTCTTATTCAAGGTTTCAAAGACCTGCCTGATGAGATGAGGCTACTCGTCCTGTTGGGGAGAACAGAGAGCTTTCTGCCATACATTGCTGCCTGCCATGAAATGATGGACACTGTCTGACAGACAATGTCCTCTATTCCATTGTCATTGTCATTGTCCATTGTATGGTTATTTTGACCTGTAAACAGGGCACATTTGAAAAAGAGACCTAGGGCTCAGTGTGTCTTCCCTTTTAAAATAAATATAATTAGGCCCTGTGAGTGTTTAAAATAGAACTCTCCCCTGACGAGACACACAGAGAGAGACAGAGAGAGAGAGAGAGGTCAGAGAGAGAGAGAGAGGTCAGAGAGAGAGAGAGAGGTCAGAGAGAGACAGAGAGAGAGACGGAGAGAGTCAGAGAGAGAGGTCAGAGAGGGTTGGTTGAGTTCAGGTTTCTTCACAGCAGCCTGTGAGTTTAACACCCTGATCCTATCCACTGCTGTTCCCACGGACCATTTCTGATATACACATTAATCAACCATAGTAGGGCTGCCTCTCTGGCCTTCTCTCTTCCTGTCCTGCAGAGCTACCCTCCTGTAGGTCTGAGCAGGGCTGCCCTACCCTGTTCCTGCAGAGCTACCCTCCTGTAGGTCTGAGCAGGGCTGCCCTACCCTGTTCCTGCAGAGCTACCCTCCTGTAGGTCTGAGCAGGGCTGCCCTACCCTGTTCCTGCAGAGCTACCCTCCTGTAGGTCTGAGCAGGGCTGCCCTACCCTGTTCCTGCAGAGCTACCCTCCTGTAGGTCTGAGCAGGGCTGCACAACCCTGTTCCTGCAGAGCTACCCTCCTGTAGGTCTGAGCAAGGCTGCCCTACCCTGTTCCTGGAGAGCTACCCTCCTGTAGGTCTGAGCAGGGCTGCCCTACCCTGTTCCTGGAGAGCTACCCTCCTGTAGGTCTGAGCAGGGCTGCCCAACCCTGTTCCTGGAGAGCTACCCTCCTGTAGGTCTGAGCAGGGCTTCCTCTCTGGCCTTCTCTCTTCCTGTGTGTCCTGGAGAGCTACCCTCCTGTAGGTCTGAGCAGGGCTGCCCAACCCTGTTCCTGGAGAGCTACCCTCCTGTAGGTCTGAGCAGGGCTGCCCTACCCTGTTCCTGGAGAGCTACCCTCCTGTAGGTCTGAGCAGGGCTGCCCAACCCTGTTCCTGGAGAGATACCCTCCTGTAGGTCTGAGCAGGGCTTCCTCTCTGGCCTTCTCTCTTCCTGTGTGTCCTGGAGAGCTACCCTCCTGTAGGTTTGAGCAGGGCTGCCCAACCCTGTTCCTGCAGAGCTACCCCCCTGTAGGTCTGAGCAGGGCTGCCCAACCCTGTTCCTGGAGAGCTACCCTCCTGTAGGTTTGAGCAGGGCTGCCCAACCCTGTTCCTGCAGAGCTACCCTCCTGTAGGTTTGAGCAGGGCTGCCCAACCCTGTTCCTGGAGAGCTACCCTCCTGTAGGTTTGAGCAGGGCTGCCCAACCCTGTTCCTGGAGAGCTACCCTCCTGTAGGTCTGAGCAGGGCTGCCCAATCCTGTTCCTGGAGAGCTACCCTCCTGTAGGTCTGAGCAGGGCTGCCCAACCCTGTTCCTGGAGAGCTACCCTCCTGTAGGTCTGAGCAGGGCTGCCCAACCCTGTTCCTGCAGAGCTACCCTCCTGTAGGTTTGAGCAGGGCTGCACAACCCTGTTCCTGGAGAGCTACCCTCCTGTAGGTCTGAGCAGGGCTGCACAACCCTGTTCCTGCAGAGCTACCCTCCTGTAGGTCTGAGCAGGGCTGCACAACCCTGTTCCTAGAGAGCTACCCTCCTGTAGGTTTGAGCAGGGCTGCCCAACCCTGTTCCTGGAGAGCTACCCTCCTGTAGGTCTGAGCAGGGCTGCCCAACCCTGTTCCTGGAGAGCTACCCTCCTGTAGGTTTGAGACTTCAGGTAGGCCTCAGGTAGACTTCAGGTAGACCTCAGGTAGGCCTCAGGTAGACCTCAGGTAGGCCTCAGGTAGGCTTCAGGTAGACTTCAGGTAGACTTCAGGTAGACCTCAGGTAGACTTCAGGTAGACCTCAGGTAGGCTTCAGGTAGGCCTCAGGTAGACCTCAGGTAGGCTTCCGGTAGACCTCAGGTAGGCTTCCGGTAGACCTCAGGTAGACCTCAGGTAGGCTTCAGGTCGGCCTCAGGTAGACCTCAGGTAGCCCTCAGGTAGACCTCAGGTAGGCTTCAGGTAGGCCTCAGGTAGGCCTCAGGTAGGCCTCAGGTAGACCTCAGGTAGACCTCAGTTATGGTGGTACCATACGGTTTTTGAACTAAGAAATCTGCTCGGCTGCTATACTGTATCATTTAAATACCAGCAGTTTTGATTTGACCATGGAGGGACTCTGTAGCCTATGAAATGACCTGTGTTTGAAAACGTGCAGCCTCTGACAAATACGTTTTGGATTCCTTGTTTTATGGTTGCTGTGGCAGCGCGTCTAATGGCGGCATCACCTGTATACAGCCTCAAGGCATGTTTTGAATTGGATTACGAATGAATATGTACAGGTATATATTTATACATGGGCTGGGAGTTTTTCCTGATCACTAACCACTAACTCTACCAGGTGTTTAGACACAGTTTATGTGTGTTGTTGTGACTCCTGGATTCTTTTCACCTGTTGTCTCTCAGGTGATGTCGTCAGCAACCAGGAAGTGTTTCCCCTAGTGACCGTCGGGCCATGGAGCTGAGATAACTCCGCCCCCTATGCTGTGGTAACCATGGGAACGTCCCGATGCTTCCGTCTGGCGTTCCTGCTGGGGTCTGTGTTAATGGTCCTGCTCATCATCCTCTATTGGGACGACGTGGGAGCGCTCAATCTCTACCCCCACGACCCTCATGACCTTTACCCCCATGACCCTCACCCCCACCCCACCTCACCCAGCTCCTCCACACCCACCAAACCCCCACCCAGGGACACAGAGAAGCAAGCGACCCACAAACCCCCCAGAACCACAGAGCCTGACTGGCCTGGAGAGGGGAGGAGGGCAACCCCAAACCCCCAGGGGAGGAACACCCCCTCCCCCAAGTAACAGACTCCTCAGAGCTGGAGGAGAGGTGGAGAGGAGAGGAAGGGAAGCGAGAAGAGGAGAGAGTGAGGCAGGCGGAGGAAATGAAAAGAGAGGAGGAGGGGAGGAGACAGGAGGAGAGGAGGAGGCGGATTAGTCATATGTGTTCTGGGAATGGAACATTAGAATTCCCAGGAAAATTCCGGACGTTTGACCAGATTCCCAACCGGGAGTTAAACCACCTGATCGTAGACGACAGACATGAGATCATCTACTGCTATGTTCCCAAGGTAGGGAGGGGAAGAGGACTGTCCGCCCCTCAGAGCCGGGTTCCCCTCTAGGTTTCTTCCTAGGTTCCTGCCTTCTAGGGAGTTTTTCCTAGACACTGTGCTTCCTCATCTGCATTGGTTGCTGTTTGGAGTGTGAGGCTGTCTGTCTGTAAAGCACTATGTGACAACTGTTGATATAAAAAAATATTTGATCCTCCACCCCTTCGCCTCCCATCCTCTTCCTCCTCCTACCCCTTCGCCTCCCATCCTCCTCGCCTCCCATCCTCTTCATCCTCCTACCCCTTCGCCTCCCATCCTCCTCCTCCTACCCCTTCGCCTCCCATCCTCCTCCTCCTACCCCTTCGCCTCCCATCCTCCTCGCCTCCCATCCTCCTCCTCCTACCCCTTCACCTCCCATCCTCTTCCTCCTCCTACCCCTTCGCCTCCCATCCTCTTCCTCTCCTACCCCTTCACCTCCCATCCTCTTCCTCCTCCTACCCCTTCGCCTCCCATCCTCGTCCTCCTCCTACCCATTCGCCTCCCATCCTCGTCCTCCTCCTACCCATTCGCCTCCCACCCTCTTCCTCCTCCTACCCCTTCACCTCCCATCCTCTTCCTCCTCCTACCCCTTCGCCTCCCATCCTCTTCCTCCTCCTACCCGTTCACCTCCCATCCTCCTCCTCCTCCTACCCCTTCGCCTCCCATCCTCTTCCTCCTCCTACCCCTTCACCTCCCATCCTCTTCCTCATCCTACCCCTTCGCCTCCCATCCTCTTCCTCCTCCTACCCCTTCACCTCCCATCCTCTTCCTCCTCCTACCCCTTCACCTCCCATCCTCTTCCTCCTCCTACCCGTTCACCTCCCATCCTCTTCCTCCTCCTACCCCTTCACCTCCCATCCTCTTCCTCCTCCTACCCCTTCGCCTCCAATCCTCCTCCTCCTACCCCTTCACCTCCCATCCTCTTCCTCCTCCTACCCCTTCGCCTCCAATCCTCCTCCTCCTACCCCTTCACCTCCCATCCTCTTCCTCCTCCTACCCCTTCACCTCCCATCCTCTTCCTCCTCCTACCCCTTCGCCTCCAATCCTCCTCCTCCTACCCCTTCACCTCCCATCCTCTTCCTCCTCCTACCCCTTCGCCTCCAATCCTCCTCCTCCTACCCCTTCACCTCCCATCCTCTTCCTCCTCCTACCCCTTCGCCTCCCATCCTCCTCCTCCTACCCATTCGCCTCCTATCCTCCTCGCCTCCCATCCTCTTCCTCCTCCTACCCCTTCGCCTCCCATCCTCCTCCTCCTACCCATTCGCCTCCCATCCTCCTCGCCTCCCATCCTCTTCCTCCTCCTACCCCTTCGCCTCCCATCCTCCTCCTCCTACCCCTTCACCTCCCATCCTCTTCCTCCTACCCCTTCACCTCCCATCCTCTTCCTCCTACCCCTTCACCTCCCATCCTCCTCCTCCTACCCCTTCGCCTCCCATCCTCTTCCTCCTACCCCTTCACCTCCCATCCTCTTCCTCCTACCCCTTCACCTCCCATCCTCCTCCTCCTACCCCTTCGCCTCCCATCCTCCTCCTCCTACCCCTTCACCTCCCATCCTCTTCCTCCTCCTACCCCTTCACCTCCCATCCTCTTCCTCCTACCCCTTCACCTCCCATCCTCTTCCTCCTACCCCTTCGCCTCCCATCCTCCTCCTCCTACCCCTTTCGCCTCCCATCCCCTTCTCTCCTCCCTCCTCCTTTCCTCCCTCCTCACCTCCTTTCCCCTCCTCTCCTTCTCTCCTCCACCTCCTTTCCTCCCCCCTCCTCTCCTTCTCTCCTCCACCTCCTCCCCTCCTCTCTTCTCTTCCACCACCTCCTCTCCTCCTCCTCTCTCTAGGTAGCATGTACCAACTGGAAGCGTGTAATGGTGGTTCTCTCTGAGGGTCTGCTGGCTCCGGATGGACAACCTTACCGCGACCCCCAGGCCCTGCCACCTGACCTCATACACAACTCCTCCCTGCACCTCACCTTCTCCAAGGTCTGTATAATGTTTGTATACTGTGTGTATACTGTCTGTATACTGTCTGTATACTGTGTGTATACTGTCTGTATACTGTGTGTATACTGTGTGTATACTTGTGTATACTTGTGTATACTGTGTGTATACTGTCTGTATACTGGGTGTATACTGTCTGTATACTGTGTGTATACTGTGTCTTTATCCCCTTCTCCTCATCCCCTCCCTCCTCCTCCTCCTCCCCTCCCTCACCCCCCCTCATCCTCCTCCTCATCCCCTCCCTCCTCATCCCTTCTGCTCCCCCTCCTCCTCCTCCTCCTCCTCCCATCCCTCCTCCTCCTCCCTCCCCTCCTCCTCCCCTCCTCCTCCTCCTCCTCCTCCTCCTCCTCCTCCTCCTCCTCATCCCATCCCTCCTCCTCCCTTTCCTCCTCCC
The DNA here is from genome assembly GCF_023373465.1 of Oncorhynchus keta. Lineage (NCBI taxonomy): Eukaryota > Metazoa > Chordata > Actinopteri > Salmoniformes > Salmonidae > Oncorhynchus > Oncorhynchus keta. The sequence continues at coordinate 3,877 of NW_026289535.1, read as the reverse complement.
CATCCCTCCTCCCATCCCTCCTCCTCCCTCCTCCTCCTCCCTCCTCCTCCCCATCCTCCTCCTCCCCCTCCTCCTCCTCCTCCCCCTCCCTCCTCCTCCTCCTCCTCCTCCTCCCCCCCCCTCCTCCTCCTCCTCCTATAGTTCTGGCGTAGGTACGGCCGTCTCTCCCGTCACCTGATGAGGGTGAAACTGCAGAGTTACACCAAGTTCCTGTTTGTCCGCGACCCCTTCGTCCGACTCATCTCCGCCTTCCGGAACAAGTTCCAACAGCCCAACGAAGACTTCTACCGCCAGTTTGGCTCGGTCATGCTACGTCGTTATGGAAACGAAAGCGGGACCTCCAGGGTTCCGGAGTCAGCTGCGGAGGCGTTCGAGGCGGGGATCCAGCCGTCGTTCTCGGAGTTCGTCCGGTATCTCCTCGACCCCCAGACGGAGCAGGAGCAGCCATTCAACGAACACTGGCGCCAGGTGGGTGTGTGGGTGGGTGTGTGTATGTGTGTGTGTGGGTGGGTGTGTGTGTTTGTGTGTGTGTGTCTGCGTGTGTATGTGGGTGTGTGTATGTGTGTGTGTGCGTCTGTGTGTGCGTGTGCTCTCAACCCAACTGTACTTAATTAACTTCTTCTCCTCCTCCCCAGGTGTATCGGCTCTGTCACCCCTGTCAGATCCACTATGATTTCATCGGCACGCTGGAAAACCTGGAGGACGACTCGGATCAGCTGCTCCGGATCCTGGGCCTGGAAGACCAGATAAAGTTCCCGCCTAGCAACCGGAACCGCACGGCGGCCAGCTGGGAACGCGATTGGTTCGCTGAGGTTCCGGCCGAGTTGAGGAGGAAGCTTTACAGTTTGTATGAGCCAGACTTTGAGCTGTTTGGGTATCCTAAACCAGAGAGTCTGCTCCATCACTGATAGGCTGTTTGGGTATTCTAAACCAGAGAGTCTGCTCCATCACTGATAGGCTGTTTGGGTATTCTAAACCAGAGAGTCTGCTCCATCACTGATAGGCTGTTTGGGTATTCTAAACCAGAGAGTCTGCTCCATCACTGATAGGCTGTTTGGGTATTCTAAACCAGAGAGTCTGCTCCATCACTGATAGGCTGTTTGGGTATTCTAAACCAGAGAGTCTGCTCCATCACTGATAGGCTGTTTGGGTATTCTAAACCAGAGAGTCTGCTCCATCACTGATAGGCTGTTTGGGTATTCTAAACCAGAGAGTCTGCTCCATCACTGATAGGCTGTTTGGGTATTCTAAACCAGAGAGTCTGCTCCATCACTGATAGGCTGTTTGGGTATCCTAAACCAGAGAGTCTGCTCCATCACTGATAGGCTGTTTGGGTATTCTAAACCAGAGAGTCTGCTCCATCACCGACAGGCTGTTTAGGTATTCTAAACCAGAGAGTCTGCTCCATCACTGATAGGCTGTTTGGGTATTCTAAACCAGAGAGTCTGCTCCATCACTGATAGGCTGTTTGGGTATTCTAAACCAGAGAGTCTGCTCCATCACTGATAGGCTGTTTGGGTATTCTAAACCAGAGAGTCTGCTCCATCACCGACAGGCTGTTTGGGTATTCTAAACCAGAGAGTCTGCTCCATCACTGATAGGCTGTTTGGGTATTCTAAACCAGAGAGTCTGCTCCATCACTGATAGGCTGTTTGGGTATCAAACCAGAGAGTCTGCTCCATCACTGATAGACTGTTTGGGTATTCTAAACCAAGAGTCTGCTCCATCACCGACAGGCTGTTTGGGTATTCTAAACCAGAGAGTCTGCTCCATCACTGATAGGCTGTTTGGGTATTCTAAACCAGAGAGTCTGCTCCATCACCGACAGGCTGTTTGGGTATTCTAAACCAGAGCTGCTCCATCACCGACAGGCTGTTTGGGTATTCTAAACCAGAGTCTGCTCCATCACCGAGGCTGTTTGGGTATTCTAAACCAGAGAGTCTGCTCCATCACCGACAGGCTGTTTGGGTATTCTAAACCAGAGAGTCTGCTCCATCACTGATAGGCTGTTTGGGTATTCTAAACCAGAGAGTCTGCTCCATCACTGATAGGCTGTTTGGGTATTCTAAACCAGAGAGTCTGCTCCATCACTGATAGGCTGTTTGGGTATTCTAAACCAGAGAGTCTGCTCCATCACTGATAGGCTGTTTGGGTATTCTAAACCAGAGAGCCTGCTCCATCACTGATAGGCTGTTTGGGTATTCTAAACCAGAGAGTCTGCTCCATCACTGATAGGCTGTTTGGGTATTCTAAACCAGAGAGTCTGCTCCATCACTGATAGGCTGTTTGGGTATTCTAAACCAGAGAGTCTGCTCCATCACTGATAGGCTGTTTGGGTATTCTAAACCAGAGAGTCTGCTCCATCACTGATAGGCTGTTTGGGTATTCTAAACCAGAGAGTCTGCTCCATCACTGATAGGCTGTTTGGGTATTCTAAACCAGAGAGTCTGCTCCATCACTGATAGGCTGTTTGGGTATTCTAAACCAGAGAGTCTGCTCCATCACTGATAGGCTGTTTGGGTATTCTAAACCAGAGAGTCTGCTCCATCACTGATAGGCTGTTTGGGTATTCTAAACCAGAGAGTCTGCTCCATCACTGATAGGCTGTTTGGGTATTCTAAACCAGAGAGTCTGCTCCATCACTGATAGGCTGTTTGGGTATTCTAAACCAGAGAGTCTGCTCCATCACTGATAGGCTGTTTGGGTATTCTAAACCAGAGAGTCTGCTCCATCACTGATAGGCTGTTTGGGTATTCTAAACCAGAGAGTCTGCTCCATCACTGATAGGCTGTTTGGGTATTCTAAACCAGAGAGTCTGCTCCATCACTGATAGGCTGTTTGGGTATTCTAAACCAGAGAGTCTGCTCCATCACTGATAGGCTGTTTGGGTATTCTAAACCAGAGAGTCTGCTCCATCACTGATAGGCTGTTTAGGTATTCTAAACCAGAGAGTCTGCTCCATCACTTGATGCCTTACACATATGGCTGAGAGCCGTGGATTTGAACCCTGTATACATGCAAGTCCGCCGCAAGGCTGTGCTGTTAGCCCACTGAGCTAAAGCCTAGGCATTAACTTGGGGAGCTAACGCAACCCTCTAGCTCTCCACGATCACGAGAGAAGAACCATTTAAGTGTTTTCTTTCTAAAGGGAATAGTGCTGTAACAAAAAAAAACGTTTTTAAATAAAACATTTTTGGGGAAATAAATTGCTTAGTCATTGGTGTGTGTTTTGTCCCACTTTCACACAGAGAGTTCCATTGTATATCATTATTATTTCTTACTGAAGGTAGGTCATATTTTTTATTTAACGAGGCAAGTCAGTACAGAACAAATTATTATTTACAGTGACGGCCTACCCCGGGCCAAACCCGGACGGCGCTGGGCCAAACCCGGCCTACCCCGGGCCAAACCCGGACGGCGCTGGGCCAAACCCGGCCTACCCCGGGCCAAACCCGGACGGCGCTGGGCCAATTGTGCGCCGCCCTATGGGACTTCCAATCACGGCCGGATGTGATACAGCCTGGATTCAAACCAGGGACTGTAGTGACGCCTCTTGCACTGAGATGCAGGGCCTTGGACCGCTGTGCTGCTCGGGAGCCAGATACACTGGACCAAATGTTTAATAATGTATCACACCATGTCTGTCTCTCTTTCCTACGTCTCCCTCTACCCCTCCTTGTCTGTCTGCCTCTCTCTCCTACGTCTCCCTCTACCCCTCCTCGTCTGTCTGCCTCTCTCTCCTACGTCTCCCTCTACCCCTCCTCGTCTGTCTGCCTCTCTCTCCTACGTCTCCCTCTACCCCTCCTCGTCTGTCTGCCTCTCTCTCCTACGTCTCCCTCTACCCCTCCTCGTCTGTCTGCCTCTCTCTCCTACGTCT